>NW_026067909.1:31529598-31636900 GCF_014885135.2 Alexandromys fortis | reverse complement strand
CCTCCCTCCTTCTCTCACTCTCTATTCCCCCCTTTCCTCCCTTAGTCCATCCCCCAACACTGTTGTTACTTTTTTTTTCTAAATACCCCAAGCTTTGAAGATGAGCATCAACACAGACCCCGTGATTTGGGATTTAAGAGACACCTGCCCTATATATACTCAGCTCCCACTTTGAAATAATTTGAAACTCAACAAATTGCCTGAGACAACACACGTGTGGTTTTCCTATTTGAGAAAAGTAGGTCGCTGCAATTATTGACTTGTTTAAGTATTCACCATCAAAATTATTATAATTTCTTCTCATAAATTTGCTTTCTTTGGAATAGCTTATTGGGAAAAAAATCACCCATGTCATGTAGTAGATAATATTATTAAAAATTGGGTGCTATGTTTTGGAAGAAGTTATTAATTTACAGCCCGAAATCATGTTCCCCCAAGGAACTCATTATCAATTAGGAAATCTCCTCTGGGAGGCAGACAGATGAAAGGGTTCTGAGCACAGACACAGTCCACCAGGCGCTGGCACGTGAAAGGCACTTTGGAGTCTCTGGATTCCTGTTTCGGACTGCAGGGGTTTGCAGGGGTGGGAAGGAGGAAGAAGCTCTCAGTCTAGGAGCCTCTGTCAAGGGGGGGGGGGACACAGTCTGGGGTGTGGTGGACGCCTACTGGGGACACAGCTTCTGGTTTAGGACCGCAGTTGCTCAGCGTGAGTCTTTGCAGCACAGGAGGGACCCTGGAGCTCATTCAGATTCAGATCTGTTGGAAACCAGATCTCATTGTTTACCTCAGCAGCAGGTGGCTCTCCCAGGGTTCCCTGGAGTTTCAGTGAATCACACAGCAAGTTTAGACTGACAGGAACCGGCTGTCAGAGGCGCAGATGTTGTAGATTCTTGAATTCCTCTTTGACTCCTTTGGGAAAGGTAGGTATATGAGTCCCACTTTTGTCTTAGAAAGAAGCCATCTAGGTGGGAGGCTCTCTGTCCTGTGCCCACGTACACGGTTCCCCTCTTATGGAAGTGGGTATTTCCCTTTCAGTGAGCACACACGAAGAGTCATGTTGGATTCAGTTTGACCTGACTGGCTAGATACCGGGAATGTCTGGATAGGTTCTGCTTCACTGCAACACGGGAATATAGACAAGCTTCTGCCTCTGCTTCTGTGACTTGACTCACGGATTTGATCAGATAAACAGTTGAACACCCAGCTGACGGTGGAGAGGTCATTTGTGGCATTTGATGCTTACTCTTGAATAGGCATTCTTGGTGTCCTCTTTTTCTCTTTCTTTCTTTTTAAAGATATATTTGTAAGTATTTGTCTTTTATTTTCATTTACATAAACACATGTGCCTGTGTTTGTGTGAATGCAGCCTTTGTGTGTGCAGATGCCCACAGAGGCCAGAAGGGGGCATTAGATTCCCTTGGAGGTGGGCTTGAAATGGTCGTGACCTATCTGACTTGGGTGCTGGGAACAACACACTGATTCTCTTGAGCAGCTGAAGAAAGAGCCCTGCCTCCATCTTAGGCTTAAAAGCCATCTTACAGCAAAGAAAACCAAGTTCACTTCTGCTTATGATTAAACCTGTTTCTCAAGCATTGGGCTATGCCCCTCCTATAACCTTAACTACAAATGGTTCTGTACTCCCTGTTCCAGGAATGGCAATCATGTCTTTTGTTTTAAAAGTTGTTTATAACCATTATGCAACACTACCTTTGTTT
The DNA here is from genome assembly GCF_014885135.2 of Alexandromys fortis. Classification (NCBI taxonomy): domain Eukaryota; kingdom Metazoa; phylum Chordata; class Mammalia; order Rodentia; family Cricetidae; genus Alexandromys; species Alexandromys fortis. Next base: position 31,635,185 of record NW_026067909.1, on the reverse strand, counting down.
AGAAAGGTTATAAAACTCTCTCTCTCTCTCTCTCTCTCTCTCTCTCTCTCTCTCCACACACACACACACACACACACACACACACACACAGCCTGTTGTTATGGCTGCCATGCTATGCCCACCTCATAACTGTGTCTTTCTTAAGTTTCTGCTCTGCTCCTGTAACCCCTATTTTGCCCATCACCCCCCACTCCCCCAATTTGGAAACCCCTCACCTCTGAGCTATAAAAACCTTTCCTTCCTCACACCCAGGGCTGACCTCTTGAGCCCCGCCTTAGGGGCAGGCAGCCCATGTACACGAATAAAAAGCTTGTTTTTATTAGTCATTTGCTTTAATTAATTTGGCCATGATGATTTGGGTCGGTTGTTCTTCTCCTTCCATCTTGGGATTAACACAGCAAGTGCCCTTAAGAGCGGAGCCTGTTTGCTGTCTTCTCACTCTGTAGCTTTACTCTGATAACCCCCCACAGCAGCCAGGCTGGCACACATCTCCTATCCCAGCTCCTGGAAGCCGGAGGCCTTGCCGTCCATCCTTGGCTACGGAATCAGTTTGAGGGCAGCCTGCACTACATGAGACTCTCTCTCTCTCAAAACAAAAAGGAAGAAGAGAGAAAGGCCTTGAGCAATATTAACAGATCAACAGACCATAGGACTTAGATCCAGAGATTTCTGTTTACAGTTTTCAAAGCATGTCCCCCAAGAGATCCCCATCCAAAAAGTCCATCTAGAGGGGCTCTACGGAGTGGCCATTGTTCTCTGGCAAAGTGTGCAGGACAGAGGCCTCAGGTGTTTTCATTTATCTGTTATCCTTTTATTTCATCTCTGATTTCATCTGTTGAAATGAAAGATGTTTTCAGGCATGGGTGAGGGATTTAAGTTTGTGGGCACGGAAGGGCACTGGAGCATGGTGGGGTTGGGAATGCTCCTGGGGACACAGAGACAGTTCTTTCACTGAGCATGTCTTATATACAGGGTTGTCATCTAGGCTTTCCTTCCCTTCTTTTCTCTTGTCCCTCTCGCTCCCACTCCCAAGTGCTGAGACTGGAGATGCAGAGGGTACTGGGAAGTCCCTGGGAGGCACTGGGAGCAGAGCCTTCACAAGCCCAGCACAAAGAGTGACTGGGGGGCCTTATGTCCTGAGTGCAGGAGCAGAAGGTACTGGAGAGGCAAGGAGCTTCCAAACTGTGGATGTCATAGCCTTCAAACTATGTGAGATTCCCTGGGTGGGGGAGAGTCAGGACAAAGAATCCAGGGATCATCAAAAACCAAACAGCAACTGAGGGAAATGGTCTCAGTTAAGGAATGGGAGAAAGATACAGCAAAAGAACCTTGAGGAGGCCCAGAAATGGCCTCAGAAACTCTGTGGAGCCTTGACTTGACTAAGGCCTTTTTTTTTTTTTTTTATCATGAAGCAAGTTTCTTTTATCTAGAGATTTGGTTAAGGCCAGCTGAGGGAATGTAAATTGTGACATTGAATCCATAGAGTGATATTTTATTTATGTTTTAATAAATAAAGCTTGCCTAAAGATCAGAAAGACAAAGCTAAGGTACTAGAAGTCAGGCAGTGGTGTCACACACTTTTAATCCCAGGATTTGAGAGACAGAGGCAGAGATGGAGCTCTGTGAGTTCAAGGCTACATGAAATCAATGCAGAAACAAAGCCAGGTGGTGGTGGCTCACACCTTTAATCCTAGGACCAGGAAGTCACGTGCCTTTAATCCCAGCACTAGAGAGAATATAAAATAGGAGAGAGAGGTTTAGTCTGCATAGTCTGCTTAGCCTGTGGTCACCCAGCCTTTGTAGAGGTAAGACTTCTCTAGTGGCTTGGCTGTTTTGCTTTTCTGGTTTTCAGGTTGAACCCCAATATCTGCTCTGGGTTTTTATTTGTGCTAGAGATCCATTCTGGTTTCCATGGATAGATTTATAGGAACTGTACAATGGAGGGGTGTCGTCCTCAGAAAGGGGGTTTTCCCTATGGCTCAGGGGCTTTTTTCATGCTCCATTCTCCATACTGTGTTTTGCTAAAGAACAGAGGAAACCCACATATCAGAGCCCCCTAGACATGTACAAAAGGTTGTCATACCATATCCTCAACTGAATCATCTCAAAGTCAAACGGGAGTCAGGTCACCTCAGGGGGCAGAGCATCTGCCAGGTCAGATCTACCAGGACTGACTGCAGGCAGACTTCTTTCCTTAAATAGCCCTTTTTCTGCCTCAGTTATTAAAGCAGCCCAAGGAAAGGGATGTCACAACAAAGGGAAGCGGAATCAGCTCAGGCTCCACCAGGAAGTAAGCGGAACTTGTTAGGGACAAACATGTCTGATTGACAGCTTTCGTGGACACTTCAGTGTCTGTTGCTAACATCCCCAAACACAGCAGGCTAGTTAATACCTGGGCTTTAGAGGGGAGACAGTTGTCCAAGGGACGTTTTTTAAAACAGAAGGGCTGTGGTGTCTGGGGAGGCAAAAGCTGGAAAGTGTTTGTGGGCTCTGGTGATAAAGATGTCTCAGCAACACTTTCAGGAGTCCTTTCCTGTGAGCCTTCCGGGCAGAAAACAGAAGTGAGGGTGGGGAGGGGGGTCCCAGTGTCAGTTTTATCACCTGGAAGCAGCAAGTCTGAGCAGAGCAAGAGCTGGAGAGTTACTGAGCTGCCAGGGGACACAGAGCTGGTGATTTTATTTTATATTAGGGAATAATTGAAGATGCTTAGAAGCTGGAATAAGAGGGTGCCGGTGAGAGGTAGAGAAGGACTGGAAAGGAAAAGAAAGAGAAGAGAAGGGGAGGGAAGGAGATGGAAGAGGAAGGTAGGAGAGGGGAAAAGAGGGGAGGAGATGGAAGGGGGAAGGAAGGAGAGGGAAAGGGAGGGGAGGAGTGAGTCAGTTAAACTTCTCTGGAAATGCCTGCATAGACATGTCCAGAAGTGTGATTCCAGTTCTAGGAGAAGCTGATAATGAAGATCCGTCATCACAAGTGGAAGTGGCCTTATGGCTTGGTTCTCTGTATTCTGTGAACCAGCAGAGGGGGCCCCACGGTGATGCTACTGCTTTGAGGTGGCCATGTAATTAAGACCAATTGGCACCAAGCTAAAGTCGCCAAAGGTTCTAGAACTACACGTGAGGAGTGGAGCTGGAGCTATGGCAAGGCACTGGGCAGGTAGGGTATGAAAGTTGTGAGTATTGTAAGGCTTTTTTCCTAGAAATTATATTCCTGCCCCTCCCCTCCCAACTCTAGGCTTCTGCACTCTGGGCTGTGATATGGGAAATGTCTCTGAGGCTGAGGTATGATGAAAATCCTCTGTGAGTCACCTTCAGGTCACCCTTCCCTTGTCTGAGCAAGCCACAGGTGATCTCTGTTGAGATGGTTGATCCACACCAATCTTTCCTTCAGTGATCACTTGGTTGAACTTCTCATACTGTGAAAAATAAGTAAGAAGAAAAAGCCCAATGTTTAAATTCCTGCTTCTCTCTTCAAGTCATTCTTGCCCCTCTTCCGTTTTGCTAGAAACATCCATGGGCCACCCGCTCAACACGGGAAATCAGTCTAACTTAGTATCTATCATCCCTGCTTGCAAGTTATGCCTCCCAAAGAACATTAGAACACAGACACTATCATTCCCTTCAGGATTGCCGGGGTAGTCTCCAAAAATGGTGAGAGCTATCCTTTTTCTTTTCTGAGTTTCACCAGACACGCTTACTGGGTCTTCCTCAGAATTATAGAGATTTTTCCAGCACATTGCCTCAAGCCTTTCCCTTCTCTGTCCCCCAGACACCCCCAAAGATATTTAGAGCATTTTCAAATATGTCCCAGCAGCACCCACACTATTCTTGTTGGCGTCTGTTAGGACTGTAACTGAATAACACAGACTAGGTGGTTTGAAACAAAAGCCTTTTGTGATGAGTGTTTCTAGGAGCTAGAAAGCCCAAGTGAAAGCATGGATGGACTCAGCATCTAGTGAGAGCTCAATTCATTTTTGGTAGATGCTGTCCTCTTGCTGGGTCTTCACACAGCCACACAATGGAGGAGACTATCTGGAATGGCTTATAAAAAGCAGTGATCCCATTCCTAATCACCCACCAAAAGACACTTTCACCTGCCACACACTAGGAACTAGGATTCAGCGTATGGGGATGAGTGGGAGGCCACAAACACTGTGTTTATAGCAAGAAGAATGTCTGAGCAGGCGAATAGAGGGTGCCTTTTGTTGGCACCACTACCCATTGCCCTGAAGCACACTCCCCCCCCCCCGACTTTCCTAACACTATGTCTCCAGCCCAGCTTTCTCACCTCATTGCGGCCTTCAGGCAGTCCTCTCCTGACTAAGGTGCCATCTTTTCATGAACTAAGCAGAGGAAGGTCCCACAGGGTTTGAGGGCATCAGAGAGTCTTCCCCACAATCACCCTCTGGCTCTCACACTCCCTTGACTGAAGAACGAATGCATCTAGCTCTCATAGTTACTTTCCCTGTTGTGATGAAAATAAAGATAGGCTACTGCAGAGAGAAAGGGTTTGTTATCGCTCAAGTTCAAGGATACAGTCCACTGTGGTGAGGGAGTCAAGGGCGCAGGAGCCGGAAGCACCTGGAACCTGGAAGCCAAGAGAGACAAACCCTGTGCTTAGCTCCCTTTTTCCTTTTTCTTTAACTCATTATGGACCCAACCACAGAGAATGGTGCCTTTAGGGTGGGTTTTCTCATCACTTTTAATCTGGGACTCGCATCCTAGACAGCTCTAGGTTCTGTTAAACTCACAACCAAAATTAACCCCCACAGCTGCTGAGACAACTTTTTCAAGAATATTTAATTCTTCATTTGCTGCATTTGGATTAAGCACAACTTCTGACCTTGGAAAAGGTGAGGAATATTTCCTGAGCCTCTACAGGAATCTTGTACCCTCACACATCACACACCTGACTCATGCCCGTGCTCGACTGGGTGCTGTTTTTATGCATGATAGGTAGGCCCCGGAGAATGTCAGGCAGGGGCAGAGTTCTTCCTCACTACCTGTAGAGTTAAACAAGTGAAAAAAATCTTACCAGCTTTTCTTGTCTGTGATGTGAGACATACTGAACCTACCCCACTGAACTGTGACGGGAATTACATAGATCAGAAGAGCCCAAACGGAGAGCTTACATCTCAGTGAGAAACCCTGCCTAAAGGCAAAAAGATGGAGAGCAACAGAGGAAGACACTGATGGCCTGCTCAGGAAGAGGTGCAGAAACCCCACACTCCCAGGGGCAGGAACCCCACACTCCCAGGGGCAGGAACCCCACCCTCACAGGTGCGGGAAGTGCACACTCACAGGTGCCTGCTCTCCACACCAAGGGCACCTCATAAACATCAGCCCCTCCAGACAAACACACAGACATGTAAATAGACAAGAACCACGTAAAACAGATGTCTTCATTTTCTGTGGCCTTCAAAACGGCGTTGAAAGCCAAAGTTTCAACCCTTTGATGGAACAAAACCTATTGTGAATCCCCAAGAGCAGCAGCAGCCTTGGTGGGGGAAAAGAGTTTGGAAACATGGGCCGGTCTTCTCGTCCTGCAAAGTGAAAGCTACTTCTCTGGAAAATGTCACCGTGCGTGGTGTGGACAGCAGTTAATCCCGGAGGCTGCAGTTAGGAATCTCCAAGGATAAACATCCAGCGCAGGCTGCAGGGATCACTTTAGGAAACGTCTTTCTGCTGTCATTTCACCTACCTCTCGGTGTCGTGGTGAGTGGGTCTCACACTCAGCGTCACACAAATATTAGTCAATATGGACCCATCACCCCGCTCTCCCCAGGCTAAGATTCACCCTCATCTCTCAATATTCCAAAATGATGCAATCATGACGAACGGTGACAGGCAGCGGAGTGCAACCCCAGCAGGAATAAGTGTCTACCACGGCAGGTCTTTGTATCTTTTAAGAAGATTTCATTTTATCTTCTGTGTCTGGGTGTGCTGCCAGTATGTACGTCTGTGTAGCACATGCATGCTTGGTGCTCTCAGAGGCCAGAAGGGAGGGTCCGATCCCCTAGAACTGGAGTTATAGGTGGTTGTGAGCTGCCAGGTGGGTATTGGAAATCAAACCCAGGGCTTTTGCAAGAACGAAGATCTTATCTGCTTGAGCCTTCCTCCCAGCCCCAGGTCATTAAGGATATCTTTCCACTTGAGTTTGTGAGACAAAACGTAATCAACGTTGTAGTTTAAAAAAGTAAGCGTAAATGTGATTGCTCTCATCAGAGAATAACAAGGAGGTTAAAATTGGACTCAACCATAACTTCGAAAGAATAGAAACTTTGTACAAAATTGAGTAACACTTGTGACCTGTTGTGCTCAACCCCAGAAACAGTAACAGCCCAACCCCCTGCTGTGCTGTGTTAGGCTTCCTGAGGACCCACAATCCTTTGCTCTCCTTTCCCTGTGGAGACAGAGTCAGCCTGTTCTGAGGTCACCAACCAGAGCTAATTGTCACCATTTTCTAGATGAGCAGTTCCCTGGGATCAGCCCATTATGGACAGCTGCAAGTCTTCCTCACTAAGCCTGACTCAGATCCCAGGAGAACTGTGTGGCACTTTAAATCAGCAAGCCCTAGGACTTTCCACACGGCTCCTGTCAGTAATGGTGCTGCTGTTACTAACTTTATAAATACCCACGGTTTAAATGTGATGCGTCCCCTTATCGGTCCCTAGCGGGTGGCGCTGTGCGGGGAAGTTCAGTGGCAGTGGAGAATTGAGAGAAGAGGGTCACAGAGCAGGTTTGGGGAGCTCTATAGCTTGAACCCACTTCATGCCTAGTCTCTGCCTCTGGGTTGGCTGAATGTCAGCAAACAGGCTGATGCTGTTGTCACTAAGGCCCCAAGCCCTGACCCCATGCCTTCTCCGGCATGATGGACTGACCTCAAACCATGGGTGAAAATAAACTCGCCGTTCCGTAAGTGGTTGCTGGTCAGGGGTGTATGAAGCAATGAGAAGCCTAACTCACACGGCTGAGCCGCTGACCTGATTTTACCTGTTAAAACTTTACCAGAAATTTATTATTGTCTCTCTCACCCACAATGCATTTTTTTCCTCTCCCATATAATTGTTTCCAACACGAGGAAGTACACAAGCACTTGGGTTTTTGTTACAGATGATACCGTAATCCTAGGTGCAGAGGAAATATTCCAATGGCTGACGTAGACAATGCGCTTAACTGACCAGACGTGGTTGTGTGCTCAAAGAATCTTGGAGGGACACACCAGCAAGCAGAAGACAAATCACATGTGGCATACAAGCAACTACAACCATAACCACAACCAAGGAAACTTCAAAGGAGAAGGAGGGCTAGCAAAGACAAGGGAGGGGCTGGGAACCCAGCTTCGGGGTAGAGTATGGGCATGCAATGGGGCTTTTGACTCTCGGTTCCACAAAAGGAAAAGGAGAGGGTCCCTGAAGTGAAAGTCACTTTCCTCTGGCAAACAGATAAATATTGCAAGCGTTACATTAAGAAGGAGCTGATTTCACTGCTCAGGTTTAGTCTGGAAGCTTCATTTTCTCAGGAAAGATTGAAGCTTCTTCCTAGGGAAAAACAGTATCTCCTGTTTAGACAGACCGTGAACTTGTCCAGAGGAATCTCCTGTTAGCCCTTGGGCAAGGAAGGCAGGCAGAACCCAGACAGGCCCTGCTTCAGGCTGCACAGGTGGAGAGGACTGGAAAAAATCCTTCCGCTGAGACTCTCCCCTCAGACCCCCCTCAGGATCACGCAGTTGGCATTTCAGGCTGTGAGAAGCAGCCCTGGGCTTGGCTAGCTAACCAGGCAAGGCTACAGAAATTAGGCTCATCTTTCTATGATATCCCAGAAAAGACTGGATGAACACGAGCTGCCCTGCGATTCTGAGAGTGTCATTCCCGCGGACTACAGGTGTTTTATAGCCCTCTCTCATCAGTCTGGAACACGACAAACAAATGGAAATTGGTCTTGAGGGTGGATATTTTAAAACATTTACCCCGGACTAGGAATCGGGGTGGCTGGTTTTGTGGCATGCCCTCTGCAGATGAATTCGTTTGCTTAACTTGAATTTTAGCACCTTAAGACATTACAGATGCAGCAGCCGTTTCTAAAGATTTCTTGTTCCTTATTACTTTCTAAGTCTTTGAATTTGCTCTTAAATCTCTTCACTGTGTCGCTGATGAGTCTCCTTAAAGAACAGTCTCTTTTGGAAAAAAAAATCATAATTTCTTTTTTCTTCCTGGAAGTGATTGAGGGCCTGAAGGGTACTTGAAATATTGTAAGGATATTAGCTGGATAAAATGAGAAAATGGGAACTGAGCTATGAATTTAGAAAGAGAATTTGTGGCATATGGATATACACCGACTGGAGATTGTGAGGGGACATCAAGTTTTTTGGTATCTCTACCCCCTGCCTTCCCTTTCAGAGATCTCTTCCCTTTGTGAAAGGGTGTTGTTCCAAATTCTTGTTTATGAACTGAGTACTGATTTCTTTTTTAGTTTTTGCTTAAGGTCAAAGACCAAGTTTGTCATTACCCACTTTCTGCTTCTTCAGAAGCAGGATGAACATGGTTGTGGAGGGAAATCAATCCGTGGTTTTGGTGTCACCCTTAGCTGGTGATGCCACACCACGGTTGGTGTATCTCTCTGGTGTCTCCCTTAGCTGGTGATGACACGCCACGGTTGGTGATGCCATCTCTCTGGTTCACCCTTAGCTGGTGATGACACGCCACAGTTGGTGGTGCTATCTCTCTGGTTCACCCTTAGCTGGTGATGACATGCCATGGCTTCCAAACCTGTCAGGAGGCATCGAGTGTCATCATTCACGCCCACTCGTGTTCTGAGTACAGTGTGTGTGTGCAGTTAAAATTTACCCCAATTATCAACTTGAGACAGAATCATCTGGGAAATGGGCGGATGGAGGATTATTGTGATATAGGTCAGTTGAGGTGGGGAGATTTGTCCACCGTGGATGGCCCATTCCCTTACTTTAGATCCTGGGTTGTGTAAAAGGGGAAAGAGCTCATGGGAAGCATTCATGCTCTCTTGACAGTGTTGGTCCCACTTTAAGCTTTAAGCTCCTAATGGTGTGACTGTCCCCCCTGAACTGAGACAAAAATCAACCCTTTCTCCCACTAGTGGCTTTTGTCAGGGTGTGTTATTACAGCTATAGGAAGAGTAACTAATATGCGTGATACTGGTGTAGAAATTACTATGACATTAACGTCGGTATTTCAAGTTGATGTTTGTGGCTATAACAACAATGCCTACAATCTCTTATATATTATATAATCTTATATGTTATCCTATTTAAAGGTATCAAGATGAAAACTGAGTCTTACAGGAGAGACAACGTAGACAGCATATGATATCTCTCTTCTTCTTCTTCTTCTTCTTCTTCTTCTTCTTCTTCTTCTTCTTCTTCTTCTTCTTCTTCTTCTTCTTCTTCTTCTTCTTCTTCTTCAATGGCAGTTCCAGGATCTCTATGATAACTTCTTGGCATTTTTTTTGTCAAAAGACAGATATGTTCATTTACTTTTGTACGAGCATCACTTTCCATTAAAAGATGGGGGAGGTGCGAGCAATCGCGCTATCAAGTCACCCTTCGTGAGTGTGTTGATCACTCCCAAACTTCCCCTCACAGTCAGGCAGCAAGATAATGGCTGCACTGGATTAGAGGAACAAGCTTCCAGCTAGGGCCTACAGAGGAGTTGGAAGGGTGCTTGTCCCCGTCGCTCAGAAAAGAGGTGACTAAGAAATCGAGTCACCCTGTCCCTCATCTGGGACAGCCATCTGGATACTCGCAACGTCCCTCAGTCATTCTCTGAGGGTCCCCCCTTAATTTCCTACGTAAATTGTTTCTCACTGTGTATATTCATTGTACACGACACTGTGTTATGAACATGATACTGCCATACCAGTCTATGTTTTATAGATGTGAGCGTATCTCCCACAACCATCCCATAACCCTCTACGTTCTCTTTCTCACGCTTCCCCCGCTGTTAATCTTTCTTCCCTATAGATGGTTTTGCTTCTATTTCCATGTCTACCTCATGTCACACACACATACATACACACATACATACACACGCATACATACATACACACATACATACATACACACATACATACATACACATACATATACACATACACACATACATACACACATACATACATACACACATACATACACACATACATACATCCCTATTTTACATATCTGTATAGGAACCACGTAGGAGACAAATTGTCTTGGCTCAGTTTGGTTCCCTCCCCTTGCAGCCACCTCCCCTTGGTACCTTTCGACAGTGCTCACTCCGTTTGGTCTTCCCTGCTGACTGGTTACCACACAGGGCTGAATCAATGAAGCCTGGGCTTGCTTATGAGTAAACTAAACAGACTCTTGTTCAGGGCAGCGGATGGCTGAGTCCAGTGCTTCTAATCAAGAGAATACGCACATTATGTTGGGGCTGTGGAAAGTACCGTCCTTCAAGCCCTTATCTGAATAACTTCCTTTTTCCAGGAGAGTTTTGCCTGCTTTCAGCCACCTCATCATCCGAGGGAGTCAATTTGCAGAGAGGAGGCTTTCCCACAGAAACAATTACTTCCCCAATTCTCTTTTGAAGACAATTTCCAAGCAATCCCAGGGCTCTGTGAGAACAGGGTCATTCACGTTGTCCTTGTGGTCACTCACACCCTTGATTTCAGGGGAACAGTAGAGAAACAACAAAGCTATTTATGAGAGCCAGAGTCCTGATGTGCGGAGAGGCCTGTCAAGAAGTGCACTGAGGGACCCTCCAGACACCCGGCTGCTGACGGGAGGCGCTGTTTGACGCGGAAGTGAGAAAGAGGGCATGGGAAATTGGGCATAGAGCTAAGGAATGCCCGATCCCACTTTGTATTCAGAGAAGCCCTGTAAATATGAACTATGGAGTGGTTTAAAAAATCAAATAGGCTAAGGCAGGGCATGAGCGGGTCCAGAGAAAACCCTGGGAGGTGACCCATGAGCAAAGCCACCACCCAGCAATGTCTGTGACCGGTTACTAGGGCAAAATTCCTTCCTTTTGCAGGGACATAGCCTAGGAGTGCAAATTCTCAAAGGGCACAGCTATCACCTACCTGTAGATGTTGGGGAAGTCACACACAGAGCAAACCTTCCTACAGCATCTGCAGAAGACAGGGCAGTGAGCGTTTTCTCTTGACTCAGTCTTCAAGTTACTTAGGATCCTAATTCACTGTCTTCTTGATGTCTGTCCTCTGTTCAGAAGTCGCCCGCCCTTCTCACGATTCCTCTGGCTGACCCGCACTGGGCGATAGGACAGACTTCTGCACATATGACAAAATCCCAATTCTCCACCCTTGACCTTGCTTTTCCTCTTTCTGCTGGTTCACTCTGTGTGTGTGCTCTCAATCTCTCTGTGTGTGTGTGTGTGTCTGTCTGTCTGTCTTTCTGTATGTGTGTGTGTTAGCTGATCCTTAGCTCCTGTATACTTGGTCAGACATTATTCTAGATGTCTCCACAGGCGTGTTTTTGGTTGAGACTCCCATTTAAATCAGTAAGTTTTGAGGAAAGTCTTCTGTTTTCTAGAATGCAGGTGGGAGTTATCCAAGGTGAAGGTCTAGAGGGCACAAAGCTGAACTCTCCCGAGCAGGATATGGTCAGTTCTCCAGCTTGACGGCCTTTGTACTTGAACTGTGACATTGGCTCTGCTTTCCGTCCCCAACCTGAAGGCCTGACTACCACCCCCTGTGTGTGTGTGTATCACATGCACACACACATATTCTGCATACACACACATAATACACATGGACGCACACATATGTAAATTTGGTGGTTGGTTCCAATTGTCAACTTGATTAGTAGAGCATGTCCTGGGAGAGCAGCCTCTGGGCACACCTGTGAGGGGTTAATGTCAGCCGAGGTCAAGCAGAGGAAAATCAATGCCAAAAACAAGAGTCCAAACGTTCAAATAGTGCAGATCTAGAAGGAATTAGGATTAAAAACCTGGAAACCGAAGTTGCACGAGGACTAGAGCTCAATTCTCTAGCCCTTCCCATCTCAAAGGAGAGGACGCCAAGGCAGAAGAGAGCAGGCCAGATGAGTCAGATGAGAACATCTCAAGGAAACGGAGTTTGGTAACTGAAACTCTTTTATAATCACCCGTATGGACAAAATTTGGAAGAGTAAGTCTCTATTCATCTCAGTGCTTGAACCAGGGTTTTATTTTGTTATGATAAACACATTTTTTAATTAAACATTTTTTGCTGGTCCTGGGGAAGGACTGACAGTGTTGTGCATACAAGGCAGGTGCTCCTCTTCCGGGTGTCATCCCAGCCCCAGTGGCGACCTGGTATGAGGACTAATTAACGTTGGCTTTAAACCTACTAAACAGAATGAAGGAAATCTGTTATGTTCTGAAAAATATCACACTTTTTTCCACAGTTGCTAATATGAAGTTTACTTTATATTAAAGCCTGGCACCGACCGTGGTGGAGTTATCGACAGTGTACCGGCTAGCATTATGCCAACCCGACACAAGGTAGAGTCATCTGGACAAGGGAACCTCAATTAAGAAAATGCCTCTATAAGATCTGGCTGTAGGCAAGCCTGTAGGGCATTTTCTTCATTAGTGATTGACGGGGAGAGACCAGCCTGTTGTAGGTGGTGCCATCCCTGTGCTAGTGGTCCTGGGTTCTTTACAGAAGCAGGCTGAGCAAGCCACAGGAAACAAACCAGTAAGCTGCATCCTGCCTTGGTCTCTGCACCAACACCTGCCTTCAGATTCCTGCCCTGTTGGAATTCCTGTCCTGACTTCCCTCAGTGATGAACTATTAGCTGGAAGAGTAAGCCAAATAACCCCCTTTTCCTCCCCAAGTTGCTTTGGTAATGGTGTTTCATCACCATAACAGAATCCTTTACTAAGACAGAGAGTAAACAATTTCTGTATTCTGGAGTGAGAAGAGTTTGTTTTTGTGGGTCTCTCCTCTTCTGGGAAGAAGTATGTTGTGAGGTTGGCATCTTGTCATGTGTCTCTGGGGAAGAAGGGTCAACCCTGTAATCTGAGTGGTCTCTGTGGAGGTGTACACTGCCTGCAGGGCAATGTCTGCCTCCTGGACCCATAGGCAAGTGAGTTTTCTTACAAATGTAGTTGTCCTCTAATGTCTGTGAAGACTGTTTCAGAGGGGGGTGCACATGAGCCTGTGGGCATGCATATGTGTCGCATGCACACATGTGCCTCCTGTCAGGTGACCACGGGGATCCACAGGGCACTAGACAGCACCAGGAAAGGAAGGTGAGGCCCCCTTCAACCTCATGCACACAGGCGACCATGATGAGAGCATGCCTGCCGATTCCAGATGTAAGCTCTCATGTTTGCAATGACTCCTTTGTCCTCCCTCACCAGAACAAACATAGGGTGTTTGTTCCCCCAAGGCTGTGCATTTTCGTTTCTCTCTTCCACTTACATCCTCATTCAATCCACCAGACCTAGCCTTTAACAGACGTGTGTCCAATGCCCGTTTACTTCTCTCTCTCCCTATACTGTGACCCACACACAGCAGTCCTGCATTTATCTATCGAGTCAAACACGCAATGCTTCCCCATTTTACTCCAAGTAAAATCAACATTTTTCATTGTTTTTATTGAGCTATATAATTTTCCAATTCTCTTCCTTCCTCCTCTTGCTCCTTCTACCCTCCCTCTGCCTCCCATGCTTCCAGATTACTTAGGAGATCTTGTCTTTACCTCCTTCCTAAGTAGATCTATGTATGTCTCTCACAGGGTCCTCTTTGTTCTCTAGGTTCTCTGGGGTTGTGAACTGTAGGCTGGCTTTTATTTGCTTTATGTGTAAAAGCCACTGACGTGGAAATACATATTTTATTTATCTTTCTTGGTCTAGATTACCTCATTCAATATGTTTTTTTCTTTTAGATCCATACATTTGCTTGCAAATTTCAAGATGTATTTACTTTTTTTTTTTTTAACTGAGTAGTATTCCATTGTATAAATGTATCAAAATTTCCTTATCTGTTCTTTGGTTGAGGGGCATGTAGGTTGTTTTCAGGCTCTGGCTATTATGAATAATGCTGTTATGAACATAGTTGAGCAAATGTCCTTGTGGTGTGATTGAACATTCTTTATGTATGTACTCAAAAGTGGTATTGCTGGGTCTTGAGGTCTTGGTCTAATTGTAGCATAACAGACATCATCAAGTTTTGGGAGGTCGGCATGACCTCCTAAGCGTGCACACTCTAGGGCCACCCTAACTGAGATCACCCCATCGCAGTCCTCTCTATAAATCCTTCAATCTCATTGCTGCTTCTCATGCACTACAGCTAACCCTACCTCAGGCCCTTTGCACTTGCTGCTCTTGGTGCTTAAAGCCCTCATCTGCCCGTTATCTGTGTAGACATCCCTTCCCATCGGCACAAGCTAAGCAAGTCTTTCCCTCTATCATGGATGACCTAGTTACATTTCCTGCTTCAGTATAATTATTTGCCCAATATTGTACTATCATTTTTAGGATATTTTATTAAAATATAAACTACCAGAGCATCAGTTTTAAAATTTATCACTGGAACTTATTCACCAGCTTTTTTTTTTTTGCCTATCATATTGAATAAATTATATTTGGCAAAGTAATGTTTCTATATTCCTTTCTTTGAGAGTCTTATGTTAGAGTTGGGATGCTTGAAGCTTAGAATAATAAAACAAGTAACAATTTCTTCTCAGTTCGTGCTTGTGTGTTATGTAAAGTTATATAGAAATGTTCTGAAAATTTCCAATGAAGAAGGGAGTCTTATGAAGTCCTTAAAGTTACCCTGTCTAAGATGTTGATGGTTCTATCATCAACCAAAGCTGGATGAATTCTCTCAGGAATGTGTATGTGTGAGAAAGCTCCTTACTTTTCACAGCACACTATGACACTCACAAGATCTCTGAAGGCTGCAGGTTCCAGAGGCAAAGAAGCACACAGAGAAGCTTCGGTGAATTTGTAAAGGACGATTGACATTGGAGAGGGAGTCAGCAAGATATGCAAAGCATGCAAGACAAACACAACAAATCAATGCCATTCACTCAATAATCTCACCTTAAAGAGATATATTGGCCAACATTTTAAAATATATTCAATAGTCACATCCTTGTGTAGAAAGCAACCTGAGGTTCGATGGTTTAAATCTAAAACATGTCCCAAAGGGTTGTTTTTCCTTGTGGCACTGTTTGGAAGATCACAGAACCTATGTGATGTGTAGCCTAAAGATCACTGCATGTGTGTGTGGATGGGGACAGGGGCTGGTCATACATGCTGAGCATGTCTGTGTCTTGTCTGTCACCAGGAGAAGCTGTCACACGCTTCTGCTGCTTCATTGCTTGTCTTCCCACTGTAATACCCTGTGTGACCCTCTGAAACTGAGAGCGCAAATAAAGCTTTCCTCCCTTAAGTTATTTCAGGCATATTTTTTAATAGCAACATACAACTCACAGCAAATATTAGTACAGGAAATGAAGCTGTTGCTGTTGTAAACTTGTATGTTTCTTGTGTCTTCAGAATAAAATCTGTGGGAGGAATTTAGACAAATCAGGACCCATGGGTGACAGATACCCAGGAATATCATAAACACAGTTATTCCTGATTCTGATAAGAGTCCAAAAAACACAATGCTGACAGGCATGTGGACTGTGAGGGTCTAGTACATGGGACATCAGATGGAAACTCAATTGGAGATTTGATGTGGGATTCCCCTCTGTATGCTGTGAATATGATTGGTTAATAAGGGAACTGCTTTGGGCTTATAGCAGAGCTATGGGGGAACAGAGCTAAACTGAATGCTGGGAGAAAAAAAGGGCAGAGTTAGAGCGACAGATGGACACACGCACATGTGTGTGTGCATGCACATGTGTGTGTGTGCACAAACCATTGGGAAATCAGAGAGGATCTACATCTTCCTGTTTCTGACCTCTGCTTCACATAAGGGAGAAGAAAACTTTACCACACATTGCCAGTGAAACTCACGATACCTTAGCGACATCTGGTCACAGTACAAAATCATTTAGTGCCTGATACAAATCTCATGAAATTTAAGATTTCTAAATCGGAAGTCACCGGCCTCTCCATGCAAAGGGCTAAGTTTCTATAGGTCTTAATGTCTGTGAGAACTGAGTCACAGCCTGGCTCATTATACTTTCTTCTGTGATGATGTAATTATTGCATCTTTTTGGATATGCACGAAGTAGTTTCAAAAGTCGTTATTTTCATATCCCTCCACGAGAGCCCTGTGACACAGGATGTCTACTGTAACCAATGACCTCCTTCCTTCTGCCCCGAGTTGGCCCACTGTAGCATCTTTCTGTGTCTACATCCTATATCACCCCAACCCAATCGATAACTGTAAAACACTGTCACGTTCTGGGCACAGCCATATTCTGGCATGTTTTTACCCATACTGGAAGCCTGTACTGCATTTTTACTGTCATGGTTATTGAAGTCTTCAAAAGCACGGAAGTAACGGAATCAGTCATGTGTAGATATCAGAGTGCCACTTAAATAGAAAAATAAACAGCAATTTTTATTTTAAACATCTTAATTTTCATATGATATATTCCAAACACGCTGAAATCAATGAAATAATACAACAGACACCCAGGTTCCGACCACCCACACTCAGCAGATGTTAGTATTTTTTTAGTATTGGCTTCAGGGATCTCTTTTATGTTGTAAAAGGAAGAGTGGAGATACCATGCAAACTGGGCTTCCTTCCACAACTCCTTCCTCCCTTCCTGAAAGCCAAAGTTTTGTATATCATTACTGTACATAAATTCGAGCTGCTTTGTATATTTACATCCATAATTGATTTATATTATTACTCTGCTGAAATTTTTAGTTCCATTGTCTCACACAGTCTCCTTACCCCTTTCACTTTGCTCTTCGGAGTAGACGTAAGTTTATACATATTGACATAGTTAATTTTATCACCCCCTTATGGAATTCTGAAATTGGAATAAAACGGCTTATTTATACATTCTCCCAGATGAAGGATAATCATTTGTTTCAATTATCTCATAATTTCTTTGTTAGAAGTACTTCCTTTTGAGGGGAGAGTTTTAGAGAGAAGTCTATTGTAGATGTGTGTGGGGGGGATTCTTGTATAGCAGAAGGGGTCTGAGGAAATGGGCTACCAACAAGCTGCTGGCATGAAATTTATCCAAAGGACCAAAGTTTTAGGTGAAGATCTTATTTTATTCCCAGCAGTGACATGCTGTATGATTTTTATCACACCTAGTGAATAGCCTGTGATATTTCTTCTGGTGTGCATGTATCATGTTTTCTTATAGACACGGTTTTACATTTGACCCAACATGTATTTCATCAAAATGATCTCAAGCAGAAGCAATCCTACCATGTACGTGTGTGCTTCATGTATCTCCAGTACGCACACATTATATTTTATGGTGAAAGCATTTGGATCATCAGCAAGTTGACGGTGTATTTAATAACTGCACAAAACCTTGTCTGACTTTAAATGGAGTATTGACTGCATTGTTTCAGGTCAACATACCATTCATCACAAGAGGGGAATCTGCCAATTTCTCATTAATTCCTTCACTCCGCCTTTCTTTAGGATCATTTATAGACATCAGCTAATCTAGGCACAACCTGCAGGGGAGGGTGTCTGGATGGATATTTAGATCCTCTTCCACCAGCGGCTTAAAGTCAGATATTGTCGATGCAAGCATAGCAAGTGTAGCACGTCACGCTGGTGCATGAACTGTTAGCCTAATTGTGAAGCATTTTAATTAGCAATGTATCCTAGATGTGATCACCCTGAGCAGCACAATCCTCTGAGAGCACCTGGAAGTTTTGTGTCTCTTACACAAGACAACTTGAATGCGAGCAATCAGGGTGACATTATCACAGCTCATATTTTAGCAGAGAGGTGTATGGCTCCCTGAATATCCATGAACTCCCCACACTTACCTACACTCTCCCGCCTAGGTGTGACCACACAGCCAGTTCTAGCAAACGAGCTGTGAGTGATGAGAAACGCCCCTGCCCAACACCTTGCTGACCAGCAGCTCTGGTGTCAGACCCTGCATACAGCACCATCGATGGAAACAGTGATGTATCTCTGAGCCAGAGGATGGGTCCCTGGAAGGACTCCACCAATGCACTTTAACTTCCAAGGCCACAGTGGTCTTTGTGTACAGAAAAAGTTGTTGCTAAGTGCTCAGCATTCACATCACAGGGGTTTTCCACTCACTGAAGGGCATGGGCCATGCATCCCGGATCATGCAAAAAATATCACTAGACTGACGTAAATGTGGAGGTGGAGGTGGGAGCTCCGTAAAATCATGAGATTAAGTGTTTCTACCATGTAAAGAAACTCAGCATGTTCATTCTGCATCATCACCTTTTCCCTTGGTTTATAAGTTAAAGGAGGTTTTGGAGATATTCTGTAGATGTAAAAGAAATAGATTTTAGAGATTATTTGACACTTTAATATCAACTTTCAATCACAATGATTCTTGACTGTATTAGTTTTCTATGAACGTTGTAATAAGTCTCACATGTTGGTGGCCCCAAACAAAATTAATTTATTCTTTTGTGG
The DNA here is from genome assembly GCF_014885135.2 of Alexandromys fortis. NCBI lineage: Eukaryota > Metazoa > Chordata > Mammalia > Rodentia > Cricetidae > Alexandromys > Alexandromys fortis. The sequence continues at coordinate 31,616,607 of NW_026067909.1, read as the reverse complement.
CTATGGAGATCCAAGTCTCAGTCACGATCTCTGGGTGTAGCCATATGTCTCTGAGATACAACTCATGCCTCTTATGTTGGTTGTGTGTCCTTGGTTTGTGGGAGCAGCAGTAGCTCCCCTTTTGGCCTCATTGTTCCTTCCTAGTGTGTGAGTCAAGTCTCCCTCACTATCCTTCCTATGACAAATATGTGTTTAGACCCTGTCCAGATGGAGGTGAAGGAGGAGGAAGAATGCTTAATATGAAAACCAACCAACTATACAATCCAGAGGCCAAGATAAAATATGTTTTCTTTTCATAGAAGTCATTTATGTCTTTAGGCCAAGGTCAACAACAAGCATTTCAGCCACTTAGAGACATTTATGTCAAGTGTTTGGTGTCTCTATCGAATATGCCACAATTGAACTTGCCCTCTTATTTACAGTGTGAGACTTTATTCCTAGGCTTTGTGGTAGAATATGGTCCAATAGAAATTTATCACAGAGGAAACATGATGCAGCCTCAATATTCTATAGATATTTAAATTAAACCAAGTCAAACGGACCTTATCTAGCAGACTGACTCCAGGTCGCAGCTATACTTTTACTCTTGAAGGTACTTTCAAAATTTGAGGTCTCTTAATAAAAACATTCATGGTTCAACTGAAGCTTTTTTCTGACCACTGAAGGGGAGTAAAATCAATAATTCACTATGATTTTGTTGGATCTCAGAGGACTCAATGTGACGAATGTTCCATCTGATGTCATCTTAAACATCTCATGTTTCACAGACAGAAGACTCGAACCTCCAGTACTTTCTGAATTTTTGCCCAAGAGCACTTAACACAGACACCACACAAAATTATCTTCTTTAGCATGTGGAAAGGGATGGTGATTGTTGGGAGAGGGGCCTTTATCAGAATACTTGCCTGTTGGTTTACCAGCGTCTGCTAGTGAGGATCTGGATCCAGGTGCCTTCACACAGTTCAAGTTTTTTTTTTTTTTCTTACAGTTCTGTAGGCTGGATAGAAGTTCACATCAAGGTGTGGAGAGTTTGCTTATAATTGGAGATTATAATGTGGGAGGACTTGAGGTAGGTATAATCCTTTCTTGTTGCTCTCAAGCATCTAGTCATGGTCAATGCTCAATCCTTATCCATACTCTGAGTGCAGAAGTTTCTGTCCTGCCTGGTCCCACAGCTGTTCAGTTCTAAATAAACACACAGAGGCTTATATTAATTATAAACTGTTTGGCCTATTGTTCAGGTTTGTTACTAACTACCTCTTACAACTTAAATTAACCCAAAATTCTTATTGATGTTTAGCCATGTGACTTGGTACCTTTTCTCAGTGATGCATTCTCATCGTGTTCCTCTGCATCTGACTGACAACTGCATCTCTGCCTTTCCTTTTTCCCAGAATTCTCCTGTTCTGATCACTCCACCTATACTTCCTGCTTGGTTAGCTTGGTTAGCTTGGTTATTAGCCAATCAGCATTTTATTAAGCCAATATGAATGACAAATCTTTACAGAATACAATAGCATTATCCCACAGCAAGTCTGTCTGTGAGTGTCCTTCCTGTGTGTCTACTGCCACAGGGATATCTTATGTCTGAGTCTCTCTTGTTATAATCAGAACTCATCTTAACCCAATTAAAGGGATCTCTGGTGAGTCCATGTCCACCCAAGGCCATACTTTGGAACATGGGTTCCGGACAGCAGACACACCTTTTTGGTCAAAACACTTGCACCCAGAGTAGTTTCTGGCAAAGGCTTCCCTTTCTGGAGATACCAGTACTGATCATTGGAACAGTGCTTTTCATGAGGAGTTTTTGATACATATAGTTACTGGAAATAGGAGAAAGATTTACCCATGAGTTAAAGAAAAACAGAATTGCAGATGCTCAGAGCTTAAAGGACCCCCCAGGAAATTTCCAAGCATGGTGGTTTATTTGCTTTTAATTATAAATATCCACACTAATGTTAAAAGAGGAAGGAGCTGTTTGTTTACAGTTCCCTCCTTCTACCTATTCTTACTTGTGGAGGAAAATCAATGTAAATTATATTTTCATCTTTTCAAAAGACTCTGTTTATTCAATGGTGTCATGTGTGCTCCTGTATGTACATTATATATGCATGCACAGGTGTTTGTATCCATATACATGCACACGGAAATGTTTGTGTGTCTAAATGGAGCTAAATATACTTTGTAAAATGTATCTTTTTTTTTTTATAAGGCTTGCTGCTCAAAGGTGTGGAAGAGCAGTTTTCAATATGAGCTTGGCACAGCCCTGGGCTCCACACAGGTGTTTTGGGGGCTATGCAAATTAAATATTTATTTTTGTAAAGAAATAAAAATGCATAGTGCCAGAGGGTCTCTTCTGATCAGTTTTATTTATGTTTTATATTTGGGGGTTTCTTAATAAATTTTCGCTTAAAATTAGGAAAGCTTTATTACAAAAAGAGGTGAGGTAGAGAAAGATAAACAGAATTGTTGAAAAGAATTTGTCTGTTTTAATCTTCTCACCACATTGCCCAGGAACGAGAGGCCCAGCGAAAGGAACTGGAGAGCTGGTGAGCTCCTAGGGTCCATGAGTGGGTTCTACCTTACACATAGATGATGTTTGCTGGATGTCTGATGGCATGTTAATAAAACCTTATTTTATTTTGTTATCTTGAAGCCTGGGGAATACTTGACTCTGTGATCTTCTCAAGATTCTGTAGAAAAGGGTCAGGGCTTTGCTATAGGGATTTCTAAATGAGCATGAGGACATCTCTCAAGTTATCATACACAGATGTTTCCACGGCTTGAATCTGAACGTAACGTGTTGTAGACTTGGTGTCTGTTGCAACGTTGAGTATAGTGGTAATTTATTTATGTTTTATAAATAAAGCTTGCATGAAGAGCAGAAAGTAAAACTAAGCCACTAGAGGTCAGGCAGTGGTGTCACACATCTATAATCCCGGGATTTGGGAGACTGAGGCAGATGGATCTCTGTGAGTTCAAGAACAAGCTGGGCCATACAAGATCAATGCAGAAACAAATCCAGGTGGTGGTGGCTCACACATTTAATCTGAGCGCTAGATAGGGATATAAGCTGGGATGAGACAGGAACTCGCTCTCTTTCAGTCTGAGGATTTCTTAGCAGTCAGAGCTCTCTAGTGGCTTGACTGCTTTGCTTTTCTGATCTTCAGGTTGCACCCCCCACATCTGTTTCTGGGTTTTTATTATTCATGCTAGAGTTGAGGGATGGATGGAACCCACGGGAAGGTTACTGATTTGGTGACAGTGTCAGAAGGGATTAGTGAAGCTTTCATAGGTCCCTGCCTGGTTCTCATGAGTACAGTTTGAGATGGAAAGAGTAAGCGTGACCTCAGAAGCTCTGTGGCAGGGTCATGCTTCCGCCATGACAACCTGTCATGTTACAGTCTCAGAAAGCCTCCTCAGAGGTCAAACTCACAATGTAGCCTGAACTTGGTTGAACAAGCTTCTTTTTTCACAATGCTCAGCTTTCTGCTTATGAGATCCGGACACCCTGTGTAAGAAACTGTCTTGATCGTATACAACTGCCCTGTGCACACCCACCCAGAAACCAGAGCAGAGCCTAACCCACAAGCCATCAGGACTGCACTTGGTTCAGCTGGGCAGGGTATGTATCTACCACTCAGTTCACAAAGCTGGGAGAGTCTTCACGTGAGGACCATAGCCGCTGGCAAATCCTTTGCCCTTTAGCTGAGAATTCTACAGACATCGCGCTGCAACAATGGTGGATGGGACAAAGGGCAGACTTTTATACCAGGCTGCTCGTGTGTGCATGCATGCGTGTGTGTGTGCGCATGCGTGTGTGTGTGTGTGTATGTATGTGTGTGTGTGTGTGTACGCGCACTTCTCAGTTCTTCCCATTATCTCCAGCATATGGAAAACCTCCCATTATGCTTTATTGTTAAGTGACGTGTTGAAGATGTGGTTTTTGATGAAAAGTGCCCTCTTAGTAGATCAAAGGAGATGCCAATCACTTCTGCCCCAGTAACAGGCAAGGATCAGCCCTCGGAGGGCCACTCGGCTGTGCTCTGTGATGGGCCCAATGATAAGGATCAGATAAGGGGCGATGCTGAGACAGTCGGGTGTGATTTCAGGCTTTTGATCAGGGGCAGCTCCTGGCAACTGATCTGCAGCCATCTTCGAGGTAACTAGTGTCTCTGCCTGGGCTGCTTAATAGTCTAAAGCATAACCCATTAATATGGAGATATTGAGAGTCTTTTGTGGCCATTGAGGCTAAAATAGGTATGTTTGCTGTAAGTGTTCTGGAAGAAAGGAATGTATTTTAAAACAACCCTGAAGAATTACGAAAAAAAAATGTACCATGGAGCATCAAGATGCCAAAAGAGGCAATTTTATATTTATAGATTTATTTGTTTATTGGTTGGCTTTTTTTCTTACACTTGAATGATGTTCATAATGCTGAATCTTTCTAATGTTTTCCCAAACATCGCAATATTTTTTTTTTATTTTCTGGAAGCGATCTTAAATAAACTTAGCATGACAGAATTTAATCCCCCCCCCCAAAAAAAACCCTGGCCTTTCAGGTTTTTTTTTCCTCCAAATATCTGTGGTGAAAAGGTAGGATTTTAAATTTTAAAGTCATGCCAAAACCATGCCAATGAAATGGCATACCGGGAAGACAGAAATCAAAGAAATGGAATACAAAACATAAGTGTCCTTTTTAAAAAAATTACTAGATTAAACAGACTACATCATGCTGTCAGGCTGTTCCCGACGCCGAAGTGGTGACCCCAGTCACAGGTCCTGTCTACGGGAGGATGGCGAGAGTTCCACAGCTGTGTCCCCGAGACCCTACAGTCTGAGGCTAAGGTTCTGATGCATGGCACTCACGGCCTGGGCCTGATGCAGCTTAGCTGGAAGCCTCTTCCATTAGCTGATCACTATTAACATCAAATGATGGATCTGGTGGCCTGTATAATCGTCACCACATGTGTTTGTTTGAACTTAAATCTGGTTTTCAAAGTGGGTGCTTGGGAATTCTCCCTGTCGGTGTCCTTTCTATGGGCTTTTTGTTCTATATTCCCCCAGGCTGCGGAACTCCGTTCTGTCCATGATCTCAGTGCTATTTTGAATTCTAATATTGTTGTTAAAAGGAATAATTGTACCTCTCAGATTATTGTCTAACGAACAAATGAAAAATCTGTGTGGTAGAAATAGACATACGAACCGGCCCTCGGTCTCAAGTAGACACCTTGCAAAACCCTACTGGAGCAGGTTACAAAAAATAAATCTAAATACAAGTACAAATTGATTTGCGTTCTGGGTGAAACACTGCCACCAGGCCTGTGCCCTGTGACTTTATTATGACCTCCAGTCCTAGCTCAGAGTGATTCAGCTTACGCGGGAATGTTACAAGGGACAATAAACTTTATTGGTGAAGAAGTATGATGGCATTTCTGCCCTCTAATTTACCAGGCTATCACGATTGCAGGGGGAGATTATAAAGCCTTGACAGCCCTTCCCCTCGCCACAGCCCCTGAGTTATTACACAGTTGGATGTGTTCTCCTCAGAGCTTGCAAATTGATTTTTGGATGATTTGTACCCGTTTTTCCAGGTAAGGGAAATAGCGGACTCCCAGAGTTCCAGGGTCATCGTTCCTCCCATTTTTAAATATAGACACATTTGCCCTTTTAAAGTCCTCTGGAACCGCCGTAGTGTCCTCCAGGAGTTCTTAAAAGTAATGTCTGGTGGTCTGGTGAATATTTCAGCTGTGTCCTTAAAGCGTGGCATATGAAGTTGTTACTTCCATGAGCTCAAACACATTTATTTACTTGTTAAAATTGTGGCATTTTCCCCCGTAGTCAAAGGTAGTAGCAAGCTGAACACATGGGTAAAGACAGCCATTTAATGCTGGCTCATCCAGCTCTGAGGAGAGTGTAAGGCGGGCACCACTGTAAAACTCCCAAAGATCCGTATCTACTCTTCTTGTATAGGCTGAATTTTGTACCACATTGTGGGAGGATGACCTTGTGCCCCTGAAAGGTAAGCTAGTTTTTGTGAGTCTCCACAAAATGTGTCCTAGACGGCAGATCATGGGCCCCAGAGAAGTACAGGCCCTACGCAAACACACTCTGTTCCCAGGAGGCAAAGCTTTAATGCAGCGCAGAAAGGGCTGTGAGAGCAGAGACCGTGTTGGGGGGGCTACAGTCCAGGACATCTGGGGAGCACTGGATGAGAGATGGCTCAGCTTGGAAGGTCGTTGCTGGCCGCAGTAGCCCAGGTGACCATAGGCATAACCTGTTTCCAAAAGCTGCAGGGTTTTTGGAACACTAGGGTATGACAGGAAACTCCCTCAGAAACCAGCTCTACATCTGTCCTTGCGGCGGGTAAAGCATTCTGTCCAAACTCTTGGCAGACGAGGCAGTCAGTTCATGATTCAGGTTAGATTTGCATTGATCTATTGGGACCAAGCTAATGAAGGCTTGGGCCTTCAGAGACCCTGGTATGTTCATGCAACATCAAGGTGGTTCATAATCCCTACGACAGTAGGAGCCCAAGGAACCAGGGCCATAAGACTCAGTTCCGTTTAACTGTGTTTTCTGGAACCTATTCCCGAAAGATGTTGAACCAGTCATTTGGCAAGCTCTGTTTATGGGTTAATTTGCTTATAAAATATTTAGGGGAAAAATATCTGTTTCCTGAAGCATATAGACATTACCATACATAAATCTGGCTGCTTGGAGCAGATGCTGTCGCAAGAATCTTCCTAGCTCTGCATGTCTGGGAGACACGGTATGCAAGCTTTCTAGGTTTTCCAGCCATCTGGAGTCTGAGGGAGTGAGAGTACTGAATTTCCCCGAGGAAAGTTCTGAAGCCCTTTCCTGAGGCCAGCCCTTTCCCCGCAGCCCCTCCTCTTGGGAAAAGAAGACCGCAGGTGCAAACACAGCAAACGTCCCTTATACAGCGTCCTCCTTGCCTGTGAGTACTGTCCACACTCCACCCTATTCTGATCCAGAGAAGAGAGCATTGGCCACAGGCGGTCAGAACAGGTCTACAGAGGGGCTTCCTGCTCTCTGGGGCTGCTGACGAAGTTCAGATCCAGAAAGCTTCTACTTCCACCTGTTACCTGGTTCCACATCTCCTTCCTTCCTAGGGAACAGGGAGGCCCTGTGGTCACATCGCCTGTTTTGTTTCATTTGACTCCCTATGTGAAACATGGATTAACTTCCATCCTTGTCTTTAAATCTGAGTACCATTGGTTAAAATACCACAGACACATCCCCCCAAACCTCTAGGTACAGAAAATACATGATTATAACCTAGTACTTTTCTTATTGAGGGTGTAATCACAGCTGTTCAAAGACCTTTAGGCATCAGTTTTGTGTTACCATGGAAATTTGCTCTTCAAGTAAAGAAATAAAAGGGTAAAGGCAAAAGTAAAATGAAAGAGATGGAGAGAGGAGGACAGAGAGAGGGAGAAAGAGAGAGAGGGAGAGAGAGAGAGAGAGAGAGAGAGAGAGAGAGAGAGAGAGAGAGAGAGAGAGAGAGGAGGGAGATGTGTTTTATCGTTGCAATGAAAAAACCTGGATATTTGACATGCCTTGAACTGAGGGTGACCTGCCAAGCCAGCAGCGAGTGGCATTTTCTTCTATCATTCAATGATCCCCAAACACTTCTGCCAAGGTGTCTGAGGCACTTTTCCTCGTTCTTAGAAATCTCACGGCAACCTTTGCTCCCCAGTGGTTTAAATCACATTCTTAAGGGATTAAACTGTTATGACAAAAGAAGAATGTTTAGATATTGTGCTTTGCAGCTCAAAATTTGTCAGATTAGAAACTGTGTGTTTTATAATCTTTAGATCAAAGAAGCGCTCCATCAAAGCTCCGAGTCGACGGCAATATTTTCCCAACCTTTGTTGAACCTGGATTGTTTTGGATTATCTCACATTGGGTTCACTGAGTCTGCCTAGACTAACTCGAAGAGAAAAGCTTTCTCCCAGGTATTTTAAACACTTCGCATGTACAGGACTTGGGTGCTAAGCCCCGGGAATTAGTCTGCAGACCCGTGTAGCCTGCCTTGACAGTCTTTTTAGCTCTAGTTTTACACGAGATGCCTTCTGAGATCGCAATGACAGATACATCCCTATAGGACAACCATTTATCTTCCATTAAGAACACTGCTTACTTTCCCTAACTGGATGCCAGGGAGCTCTGTAAAGAGGCCCCCCTTTTTTTTAATAGAGTTTTTACATCCCAATAGATTAAGTATCATTACCCAGTTGGAAAAAGAACAGTTCAATTTCCTCAGCAGAATGGGCAGCACTGTTTGTATCCAGCTTTCTCTAAATCCAGCAATCACATTTCCCAAGCAAGCACAAAGCAGTGATCACTCAAAGTTGAAATTGCCAATGAATTTAGAATCCGCTTCCCAAACTCCTTTATTATTATACTGCCCTGAATCCAGTGAGGAGAACAGAAGGCCAAGTGGATGGGAGTGGTGATAAATATCTGCATGCAAAAGAAAAACAGCCAATGCTATCTTTCTTTCAGTGGGAGACAGGCTAAGAATCATAACTGTTACGATGATTTTAATCATAAGTGATTATGATGAAAGAATTTAAGGAAAACCCAATTTAATATCCTGGGCCTTAAATCCCGTTATTTTGATAAAATTCAAGGGTATAGTCTAACGTGCAGAAAATATAATTCAGTGGCATTTATCTCTACACTTACAGCCTTTTGCTTTCATGTGCAATTATTGAATACTCAGTATCAAGAGAATGACTGCTCATTCTATTCCAGGAAAGCAAGAATTACAAGTACTGTTTCCCCTGTGGCCAGTCCTCTGCATTGTGACAGGCAAGTGCGTTTCTCAGAGCATCAGTGAGGGCCAGTGTTAAGAGGACACTGTTCATCCACGCCTTCTGTTATGGGTAGAAATAGGGCTGCCTGTTTGTCTTTCTGTCTTTTTAAAACCAGAATGGCTGTGATTCATTTTAAGCAAGTACTTTGCTTGTAACCCAGGAGCTCTGTGACTCCTTCCCGACCAGCTCCTTCTGTCTACTCTCCGAGCATCTCAAGTTGGGCTTGTGCTAAAGCTTTAGCAGTACAGGAATGTGTGACACAGGCCCAGTCATCTGTCTTGTCAGCCCAGACTCGGTTTGACTGCTCAGCTTTTCACATTCTGTTGACGTTCTTCCCTTCTTATTTGAGATTCTAAAGAGGAATTCTTTTCATTACCTAAGCTGTATCAACAGTGTATACAATACTGTAAGCATCTTTGGAAGTGAACATGCAATTGGGAACAAAGTAAAGGGTGGGGTAAAAAAATTACATGTGAATTAGCATGTGAAGTGAAAGGTAGAAACCGATAATGTCAAAGTGAGGGCTGGAGAGATGGCTCAGTGGTTAAGAATTCGTGTTGCTTTTCCAGGGGACCCAAATTTGGAGTCTAGCTCCTGGGAATCCAATGCCATCTTCTAGCTTCTGTGGGCATCACACACACACACACACACACACACACACACACACACACACACACACGGACACGGACACGGACACACGGACACACGGACACGCACACACGCATGCACCACTAAAGGGAAAGTAAATCTTTGAAACATAAGAGTATGAATCTGTAGGAACATATATCACGAGGGTGAGCTAACATAGAGTGAAGGCAGCCTGCTCTCTCATTTTAGTAGGGGGAGCTGAACCCACCCAACAGGCTTGAAAATCTTGCCAGTCAGTTGGGTAGGAAGAAGCCATATTACGTAAATGCCTGTGACTGTAAGGAGATTCATGAGGTCAGAACCTCCATTAGCATGAACGCCAGTGCCCTACTGAGAACAGCAGCCTGGAGATGGGGCAGAGTAGACATCTACACAAATAGACATGAACTAATCGTCATTTACGTATCAGAAAAAGAACTGCGGAGATGGTTGAGGAGGAAAGAACTGGGACATCGTGTGTGGAATGTCGAAATGCTAATGAGAGGTCAGGGAGAATATGAGAACCTTCTGGGACATGTGCCACACTCCAGTGACATTGCAGTACCTCTCAGGACACCTGCCATGCCTGGTGACATTGTAGAACCTCCTAGGACACCTGGGGACACCTGTCATGCCCCAATGATATCGTAGAAACTCCTAGGACACCTGCCATGCCCTGATGACATTGTCAGGCTTAGCATACCTGGACCTTCTCTGTAATGGGAACCATTGAAAATTAAAGCAGATTCAGTTTGGGAATTAAAAAAAAAAATAAAACCAAAAAAAAAAAAAAACAACTAATACAGGAGATTTCTAAAATTACAGACCATGGAAATGATCCACTTGCAAGTTTGAAAATTAATGCCCATGGCAACTACTATTTATTGAGAATTTCTCTGTTCCATTTCATAGCCACTGTGGTAAGTAATTATTAAGCCTGCCCTGAGGATTAGCTAAGGGTGCTTTATTTCTAGACGAGAAACAAATATATAGTCACTGTACTCCTTAGAGCTCTCAGGAGAGATGGAAGCTGTAGGAGGGACGTATAGAGAGGCTGAGACACCAGGTCACGTGATTGTGGAGGCCGAGAAAGAACACGGTCTAGCCTCAGCAAGCTGGTGCACCGGGAAAGATTGTGCTCTAGTTTGAAGGCTCAAGAACCGAAGAGCTGAAGGTTGCAGGATCCTGTCTGGGTTCAAGGTGCAGAGGGGGATGAAGGCAGTGGTTTGCGTCATCAGGCAGAGATGCTGACATTCTCAGTGAGTTGCTCTGTTCGGAACCGTGTGCACTGATTGGATGCTACCATGGCGAGAAGGCAGAGCCCCTGCTGTGCTCAGGCTACTGGCTGGAAAGCTCGGACTCTCTGAGATGATGTTTTACCTCCTCGTTATTTAGCTGCACTGAGAGTGATTGCCGCACAGAGAGTGATTGCCACACATTCCAAAAGTACATTTTAGATGTCTCTCCGTTAAAAAATGATAGGCAAAGGAGGTGATGGATATGCTAATTAGCACAATTTAATCATGCCAAGAGGCATTTTTATTAGTTGCTTTTCTTTTGACTATGACTGAATATCTGGCAGGAAAAAAATTGAGGGAGGGATTTCGGGGGTTCGCAGATTCATGAAGGGAAGGGAAAGGACAAGCGGTGGTGGGGGTGGGATCTCTGTCCATTCGGTGGAAGCTGGCAGCTCAGCTTGCTCACCTCTCAGTCCAGCAGGGGCCAGAAGGACTGGGCTGGAACCAGCTAGGATACAGCCCATAAGGAACACCCCAGATACCTGACTTCTCCCACCTCCACTTCATCACCTCAAGGTTGCACAGCCTCCCCAAACAGAGCTACCATCTTCTGGTCAAGGATAGGACTTGAACCCAGACCTGGTTTGCACAGCCGCCTATTGACTGACATCCGTTAATAATCTTCACCTTCCTGTTTTATTTTTTTAAGAATAAAACTTAATTGAATTTGCGTGCTCTGCATATTTCTCATAAATTATGTGAGAGGAGATGCTTGATAGTTAAATTCTCTCATGAGGTATATCCTCAGTATGAGTCTACCAAGTCTCTTGCATTCATTGATTCATTTTTCAAACGAAACTCATTTTAGCGGCTATAAGGAAGCATACCTTGTACACATTGCTGGTAGAACATGGGTTTTCAGTGTGTGCGTCTTTGGAATTCTCAACTGAGAGTGGAGATATGCGTCTCCTCAAACATTGATGCATTCTTTACGGCAGAATGCTTTCTACATCCCCTCCTCCAGCTTTGGTGAGCACAGGACAGCACAGGAGGGCACAGAGCAGAACCTCCCACTGCTGTCGCTCAGACCCACTCAGCATCCTTTCCCCATCTCTCCCTCCCGCTTCTCTCTTAACATGTAGTAATCACCCCCCATCCCATTCACAACTCTGAGACATCATTTAAAATTTCACGAATGTCTCTGTGCCTGGCTTACTTCACTTGACATCAACATGTCTAGTTTTACCCGCATCTTCATAAATACCGCGGTTTCATTATCTTTCATGTTGGAGAGCCGTCCATTATTCGCGGATCACGTTTTCTGCGTCCATCTGTCAGTCGGAGGACATTTAGGCATATCATCATATTAAAACAGCATACCACTGGCCGTGAACTTACTGAGAGCAAAGGCAAATTCCACCACGTCTGGCTCTACCTAAACCTTGTCTGCTTTAGTGATGAGATTCTATCTGTTGCCTTGTTAAACTTGAGATATAAATTTGCCTCAATCTGTCCTGTGGGGCAGGACAAGAAAGGAAATGATTAAAAAAAATAACCCAGCATACCACATATCTCCAACTGGCCTATTTGTTATATCAATGATGCACATTCAAGTTATTTCTAGTTTTTGGTTCCTTCCTTCCTTCCTTTTTTCCTTCTTCCTTTCTTTCTTTGTCTCTTTGATTCTTTCTTTTTAAAACAATATTTTTATATGCCTTAGGAAACTCCGTTAGGAAGCTACTGGTATAAAGGGACACGGATTTGCTCCAGAGGGAAACCCACGAGTGGTGGCACTCTAGATTCTCCCCTACGTTCTCCTGAAGAGATGTGCCTGTGAAAACACATATGAAGACCCTGAATTCCAATCCTCAGTTTGTGCTGGGATTTTATGCTTGCAGTGTTTGTAGTCAGAGAGATGCAGTTCTCCTCACCTGGAAGCCAAAAGATGGTGGAAAGTCTTTCCTGCAGGTTCTTCTCTAGAGTGTGGAGTTGTGTCGCCTTGAATGAATCTTACCTGAAGAATACTCTAGTAAACAATGTCATGTGTTATGTGTGTAAATGTATACACCCTTGACAGATAGGTAGGAAGATTATTTTATGTGTCAAAAGTAATAATGCTGAAAGTTTTCAGCACACTCCATCATGCTAAACAAATATAAGGTCTTATTTTCATGATTCACTGACTTTTATTCTCTCACTAGTATATATTAATTGTCTAAGATGGGTTTCATCATGATATTTTCATACATATACAGGATGTATTTTGATCATTTTCACCTCTTGTTTCCCTGACTTGTCCCCTCCTTCTGCTGCTGCTGCCTTACCTTGATCCACCTCGTTCCCATTCTACTTTCATGCCAGTTTATTTTAATGACCCAACAACTGCCAGGATTACTATGATTTTTAATGACTATTCCACGTTTATGCTTAGCATATCTGTTTAGGTTCCCATTTAGTGACTTTATCTGTAATACTTAGGAACTCAAGTTATGTTCTGTGCATCTATCGGCATTGCCAGTACCCGGGAACTTGCCAGAAACAGATTCTCCTCTTGATGCTGGATGAACACACATATTTCAACAGTCTCTCGGGTTAATCATACCTCTAGGAAACATGAGTTTAATGTCTGTTAATCACTCCGGAGGCGGCGCAGCCAGGTGGGAAATGACAAAAGGATTGCAATTAGATTCACTCCGAGATCCGATGCTGGACTTTTCATGGCATAAACAGGTTCTAGTTAAGAAACCAACCATCCCATGTAAGACTAGCTAATTCTTTAACCAGCCAAACTGGTGAAAAAAGGAATAAACCATGGAGAGAGTTGGAACTTGCTTTCATTCAGGCCTCAGGTGTTGGTGACCATCTGTTTGATGTGCCCATGTATCCCCACTCCTCCCCAGGCCCCCACTCCTCCAGACACACTCCTCGTGAATGGTTAGATGTAATTCCCTCTATGTGACTCTTGGTGCGGCCCACCCTGGAAGTTGGTGACCTCTGATTAATTTTTATGTTTCCCACACACGTGCCCATAGTTCTCAGTCCTGATTCCATCTTCTCTATGTTCTCCATTTTGAGTCTTTAAGGAGATTCCAACTGACTCAGAGTTTCTGGAACTGTGATCCTGGCTCGGCTCAGCAGACCCAGGGTGCTGGGAACCACTTGGCCCCACTGCTACCGTCCACACCCAGGGTCCTGCCGTTTCTTCTCTGTGTGCTGGAACACATCTTGTTTTCCTGCATATTTCCCTGGGAGGAGATGACTTCACATCTTAATTTTAGTATTTCATGCCACATTTTATGATGTGACATTTGATGCTCTGCCTTGGTCTTCAGAGTCAAACTCTTCTCTCTTGAACAAAAATAAAATAGTTTACTACCCAGAATGCACATAAGGGCTGAAAGGCAAGGGATTCGGTTATGAGCATTTTTCATCATATTGTCTCTGTAGGCTGTGAACAGTTACTATGAAAATAAGGCTACAGAAACATGCAAAAACAATATCATCAAGCAGTGCTCCAGGCTGCTTCCAGGTGAATGTTACAAAATGAATAACCAACAGAATACCCAAGAGAAGAACTTCCTTCAGATGTCAGGGCCACGATCAGGACAAAACCTATTCTTTGCTCACTGGTAGTATTTTTAGTTCTAAGTTTTTAGCAAATGTTAGAACATTTCGTGAAATAGAGATCCCTTGCTTTCATGTCATACACCAACCTTGTGTTGACTTGTCAGTCTGTACAACTGTTAGCAGGGCTCGTCAGGCAGATGAGATCTCATGGACGCAAAATGAGCTTTCCAGTGGAGACAAGACTTGAGCCTTCTGGACGTTCTCTCTGTCTCAGAAGAGGTGCGTACTCATATTAGGAATTCAGGGGGAAGTCTGTAGAGGAGGCTGGAGGCTTGCCTCATACGTTATTGGGTATTGAATTTTTGAGCGAGAAAGGAAATTGCCTATAGCCATTGCTGCCTGAACGATAAAATCAGGAGCTCATTTCTCAAAAAGAGAATTGTTTTCCCATATAAACTTAAGTCAGCTCACATCTTAAATACTTTATTTTTCTTTCTTAGTTTTAGGATTTACCCTTCAGATTCTAGGTAATTATCCATGTTTGTGCACTTGCGAGCAGATGCGGAGGGCATCAGAGGCATCACAGACCCTGGAACTAGTGTGACAGACTGCTCTCAGTTGCCTGATACAGGCTGAGCCATCCTTCCAGGCCCTTCTCTTTTATTATTCTGATCTGAGGGGAAAGCTTATGTAGAGTACACACATAGAAGCTTACTCACCGGATCTTACAAGAACACCTCCTGCTGCAAATGCATCATCAGTACCAGGCTGCCTTCATCATGATGCCATGATTGACATCTGCTGCAAATGCATCCGTATCTGGCTGCCTTCATCAAGAGGCTACGGTAGCCAATCCTCTTTTACACAGCTGCGTCAAAGCCTCACTAAATACTCACACCTTTAAATGATTTATTTATTTTTATTTATCTGGGCTTGGAACTCTGAGTGTGTGGATGCCCACGGAGGCTGTAAGAGGGAGCTGGATTCCCTGGAGTTGGAGTTACAGGTGGTCAGGAGCCACCCGAAGTGGCTACTGAGAACCTGACTGGGGCCCTCTGGAAGAGAAGCTCTGATTCCCTTGAATCATCTCTACAGTCGTGAACATTTACACTTCTAAAGACCAGACAAGCTTTACTGAATTTTGGCTAAAACTGGGTTTACCCTGGAGGAGTGAAGATGTCCTGGGAGGACTGACTGTTCTACTTTTGTGCGTTAACTCTGGTCTTGGATATAGACGCCATCCTTTGGATGTTGTTCAGAGGTTTGTTCATATATTAGTTATGAGCTTCATTGCTTCTTTCTGTGCTTAGAAGAAGGTTTTGCTGCATTTGCCTTGCTCATTCTCTTGGTATCGTGTCGGGCGTTTGCCTCCGTTATCACACACATCCCCTCTCTTGAGCCTGTCGGGGTTGCTAGCCGGAGTGTTGACAGAGAGGTTCTATCTGGCAATTGTATATGCTTGCTGCATGGTATTATATCACCATTGAGATGATTAGAATCTTAGTGTTGACAGATGTAATATATATTCAATATATATGTTTATGCACACATATTATAAATACCGATATACACATCTGTATTTATGTCTTTTTATGCCTTTTAAAATTATAAATATTTAATGAAACATTTAATCAGCCCTCTTTGAAAGAAGATTTAATGTCATACCATAAGGGGTGACAATAATAGCCCATGTAAACAGTAATTATTTTTTTCAATTTGGAACCTAAGAGAGAAATCTCAAAAAGGAAAGGGTGACCGAGGTCAATATCATCAAAGCTCATGTATGCTGATTGCTTTGTTTAAGAAACAAAGAAAATGTAGTTATTTGATCAAAGGCTTTCAAACGAGCCAGAATTCAGAGCAAAGAACACAAATCATTGATCGTAGCTGGATGGCCATGTTCTGTGATAAGTGAGGATAGCATCAATTTCCTATGATTGGAATACATGAAATATACACGCTCAGCCCCCTCTTTTTGCATTAGTGCAGCAGAGATAATGAAGGCCCCCTATCTCTTCCCGGGTGACAAACACAGCCCAGGGCGGCGACTCACTGACAGCTTGACCCTTGAGATGTTCTTTGCTATAACATCTTTGTGTTTAGTATCTTAGATCCAGACATTACAATAAGTGCAGAGCGCTCTGATCAGCATCTCACCTAGCAGCTTCAAAATGCTCCTTGCCTGATATCACCTAGGAGCCACTACCAATGTTGTTTAGATAAGGAGGCCCCACCGCCAGCCAGCCTGACCTTAAGCTGCGCTGATATGATTAAATGGCTTTAGTTTGTAGTCAATAAATAATCTCGGTGCCGGGGAAACTGTCTCGGGTCAGCCTTGGATGAATAGTTGGACAAAGTAGGTTGTCAACACCTTGTCCTCTCTTTAACTCACCTTCTCGTCCTTGTTCCCAGACCTCACTCTTTGATTAGGACAGAGAAGTTATCTGTGTTTATAACTGCACCACAGACAACAGCAACTGAGCTATGTTTGCTTTTGTTTAATTTCTGCCTCTCCCAGCACATTTAATTCTCTTACTGGTAACAATCTCTTTGCTAGTGAATCGGGAACCTTAAATGCCTGCCCAAACTGGGAAGCCAGGAGAGTATGGTTGAAACACAGATTCCAGGTCTCACTCCTAGGGTCTTTGATTCCATAGATCTGCCTGGAACCTAAGCATCTGTAGACACATATTTCTGGGTCTCACCCCTAGGAGCTGTGATTCCGTAGGTCTGCGTGGAAGTTAAGAATCTGTGTCTCTGGCAGTGTTCAGGTGTTTTCGATGCTTTGGATCCCTGGAGAGCATTGTGAGGAGCGTTGGTCCTGAGGAGGGCTGTGCTGACCGCTGACTGAGGGATGGTTATGAGTGTCATTGATCTGGTTGTTTGGCATTTCTGGGTTTTGTTTGAAACAACTGGATATCATGTTTTAGAGGAGGTAGGGCCTGTTTGTAAAAAGTGTGCTGTTTTCCCCCACTGTTCCCACAAACCAAACACAGAATGTTCCTTATGTATCCACGTGCATTGTCACACGGTTCTGTAGCACCCAAAAAGTTACATTACGATTTTAAGTAAAATTCTAAGGTGAACATCAAATAGTTTTTCCTTAATTGTATCTAGTGACTTACTATACTTTGAAACCCTACTGAATCACAGAAAGTGAATTCCATTCTACTTGTTCTGTCCGATAAAAGTATAAATAAGCCTTTCAGTGAAGCAAATGTCACTACAGATACATGTATTCATTCCGGTGCCATGTTACTCTCCATGATCTCTGCAAGCTGTAAGGCAGGATTTAGGCAATTTCGGAATTGAAATAATAATATAAACTTTGGACAATCACTTTGAGTTATTTATAAGGACTAATTTTAGTCCCCATATGTCTTTCCCAAATGGTTCCCCCTAAATTTAAGCCCATGGTACAGACTGAAACCATCATGTTGGCTTAGCTTTCTTACTGAGCTTAGAACACTGAGAAACTCGGCAGAACGGAAGAACATGGGGACCTCCAGATGTGCCTCAGTGGTCGTCAGCAGTCTTTGTGAGTCCCTGTGGGGCTTGAGGAGTCCTCGGTGTCTTTTCTAACTGGTAGGGTGGGTTTCCCGGGAACAATGCTGCACATTTGGTAAATATTAGACTTCAGAAGCTCCAGGTTGAACTGGGGCTCCTTGATCACAGTCGAGTTGATGGATGGCAATTCGGGTTACAAAGGTGTTGCCATGTGGACCTGAAATGATGATTGAGTAGACGGTCCCATTTCCCATTGATGTGTAACTTCTAATAATGTTGGTGGGAGTTTCGGAAGTCAGCCCGCATCAGGACCATGGCTTCTGGAATGCATCACAATCCTGTTGCAGAGCTGTGTTGTCCCGCACCCTTGTGGATCTCAGTCACCAAAGAGAATGGATTATTATTAGAAAGCATAAAGTCATGAGTGTGTGTGTGTGTGTGTATAACATGTGTGTGTAACAATAGCTTTCTGTTTGATTGAAAGTGAGACCCCAGCCCTCTAACACCCCTATATCCAAGGAGTCTGGGATGATGGGAAGTGGCATCCTAATCCCTGGCATCCATCCTAAGTCCCCTCCCTCTGCGAGCTGCCTTGGTCCAGACTCCATCTCAGGGAAGCCCACCAAGTGCTGACCCCTCCCCAGGTAGGGTCTGGACCACTCCCACAGGCTTTTTAGGCTGAAAAAAAGACCATGTGGTTTTCGGGTTTCCCCCCTCTCTGCCATGTTTTCCCGGCCACCTGGGAGCACTGGATTTGGTAAACATGGACATTGATTTGGTTTAATTTGGCCTGATTGGAGGCTCATCTTAAGAAATATACCTAACACTTTCCTTTAGTCATAAAATGTAGAAAATGTGAGATTACCTTTCTAGTTTTACATTTACATGTATACATGTATAGATTCTTTATATGAATATATATACACACACACACACACACATATGCATAACTGTTAAGAATTGAGCCCTGTTTCTACTAGTTTAAAAATGTCTTCTGACTCTTTGTCTTAAAATTATTGAGCTTGATACCTTTTGCTTTCTCAGGTTCCAAATGTTTTCCATGACAAGCTGTGGAAAAAGAGAGAAATGATTCTTTGCACTCAAGAAAATGCTTTGAGATTACTCCCTGTGAAATGAGGAGGCTTGCTTTCTAGGACTGTTTAGTAATCATACTCTACCCTGTAATTCACAAGGAAGACATGTCCCTGGCCTTTGGGGCTGCAGGCAAGGTGGTGGCATTCTGGAGCACCCTCACGTCAGGGACGTGGCCATGAGGACCTCTGGAAATGAGAAGGCAGTTGATAAGCTCTTCTTGTCACCCTGGGGTTACACGTGTCCCTGTATTTTTCAACCACTTTTTTTTTTTTTTTAAAGAAAAGCTTCTGTTGCCAAGCTACTCAATGTAAAATGTAAAGAAGGGCAGATCCAATGTGTGGGAGCTAACATTTTCTTTCTCCTTCTGGATTTCCTGCCACGTTCATCCATCAGGTGTGACGAGGACAAGGCACCATCGGCTGTATCACTGCTACTGTGGCCTGGTGGGTCATGTCTCCACCCTGATCCTCTATCAGCAGACTGGGCTTTCTGCTTTATTTCTCTCTCTGCTGTTGATTCTGAGGGAACCATCACTTCCCCAAACACCTCCGGCCTTCTATTTCCTCTTCCTCAGGCTTCTGCAGGTTCCTCTGTCTTCTGAACCTATTCGCAGGGTTTACACGCATCTTTTTATTGTTTCCCACCCAGGTGATTGTGTCCAGACTAATACGTTACCTTGTAAAGGGTTCCCCAGATCTACCTCTCTAATCCAGGTTTTCCCAATCTTCACAGCCAATCAGCACTCGGAGATTTCCATTGGGAAGCGTTTGATGGGTCCTGCCTCTTGACTTGACCCACAGCCCAGGTCTCTCAGGGACTTTCTATTGCTCCACATTGTCATTCCTGAGTGACCTTATCCTTCCTTCCTTCCTTCCTTCCTTCCTTCCTTCCTTCCTTCCTTCCTTCCTTCTTTCTTTCTTTCTTTCTTTCTTTCTTTCTTTCTTTCAGATTTCTACCTCCTCCCCACCACGGCCTCCCATTTCCCTCCCCCAATCAAGTCCCTCTCCCTCGTCAGCCCGAAGAGCAATCAGGGTTTTCTGCTCTGTGGGAAGTCCAAGGACCACCCACCTCCATCCAGGTCTAGTAAGGTGAGCATCCAAACTACCTATCATTTCTTAACCCCTGTCCATTCTGCTTAACATGACGTCTTGCTTTTGTGTTTAGCGTGTGGGATCGCCCAGTGTGCTGTGCTGCTCAGTTTTGTCTTCTTCCCTCTATGCAAATGAACTCTACCAGAGTAGAGCCTTATCTCTTCTGTTCACTGCTGACTCTAAGGCCAGAAGCAGCTTCTCATAAGTAGTTGCAACATGTCTATTAAATGAACAGGTAAAAGGGCAATCAATCACGCCACAGAGCGCCTTATTAACTTGAAGTAAAATTCTGCAGCAAGTTAGACACACACCAGAGAAGCAGCACTGTGGTCCCTTGCCATCCCAGGGGTCACCTTGGATGCTGGCACCGGACAAGTGAGTTGTCAAAGTGAGGAGGGACACAGGAAGCCATTGCCACAGAATGAAAGACTTTGGAGCCACTAGGGATGCTCCACCGAGGACCAGACCATCTCTGCTGAATTGAGAGAATCCTGTAGCTTTCTCTGGACCCTTTATCACTGCCTCCTTTTAGCTGGTGTCTTTACGGAGGACATTAATATCGAAACGGAGTGGTCTTACTGCCACTTCAAGGACATATGGAATTAGAAGCAATTAGAAGAAAATGCTGAAACCACAGAAATATCGTAGGTGGTGGCTATGCCATTTAGAGACGTGTCTGAGACGGAGCAATGATGAGCACACTATACACGGAGGACAGCCACCTTGATTGAGGGATTTGATCCATCGCAGGAGTGCTGGGAAATAACTCCAGGACCCAAGCAAGGGCAGACAGTTTTCAGACGGAGGCCCCCATCCAGGGTGGTCATTTCTTACCCTATGTTTTCCATTTTAAATCTGCAGCTCATTGCTTACGAGATCCGTCACAGGCTCCAACTTTCCTATCACATAGACGTTTTTAGTGGGATGCCCCGGAACTTAGTGCATGGTTATGATGCTGCTGTTATTCAGGAGGGAAGCTGAGGGACTTCCTTACAGAATAGCAAACAGATGAGATCTCTTATTTAGAAGGACTGTTCCTCCACGAATACATCATGGTGGTTAGAATGTTCAGATAAATCACCTGGGCGTGCTTAGGAAGGAGATAATGAGATTTTTGGCTCATTGCTAATCCTCACCAACAGCTAGCCACACAATAGGCCTTGAAGTGACAGGCAGATGTGTACAGTGTGGTGATAGACTCGCCCCGGTGGGAGGTCGAGCATGAAGGTGGTGTTTCTTGCCACAAGTTTGAAAGGAACTTGGCTTAGCTGGTGCTGAGAGTCAGGGAGGATGCGTTGGGAAAGGAGGGCATTGCACGGCTCTGCTGCTCCTCGGCCTCCTCTGAGGTTGTCTGGGTTCCTGTTGAACTTCAGTTCCCAGGATCTGTTTCCGTGAAAACTTCCTTTCCAGCAGCACGGATCCCAGGCAAGAGCAGGGCGAACGGTTCCTGGGATTGGGGAAAGAGGAACTGCTGAAAAGATCCTAGGGGAAGGAGCACTGTCCCCATGGAGGGAGGACACAGGGGGAGAGCTATGAATCCTTAGCTTGATCTGAGTCATTAGAGGCTGTCACTCTGTAAGGTGCAGCCGCCTGTGTGCATTTGACTGTTGGATGAGAGTATCTTAGATCCACGTGTCCCAGTGTGTGGAACAGTCCTCATTCATGTGAGTATTTGATTGATTCTAAAACATCATTACTGTTGGGCTAGTCTTTCCAATGTTTGTATAAATTTACTAGCCATGAGCCATGCCAAGCGTGGTTTATTTTCCTTATCATATATCTTCTTTGCTATTCATCGAATGCCATTTTGTCTTGATGACTTAAAGGTGTTTTTAGGAGAATCATCTTCTCATCCTCCTGGAATAAGCCCCTTCACTGCAACCATCAGTCAGAACGTTGAGCACCGAGGGAGGGAGAGATGGCTTGGTGATAAAGAGCACTTGCTGCTCCCAGGCACTGGAGTTCACTCCCAGCACCCGTATCCGGCAGCTCCAGGGGATCCGAATGTTCTCTTTTAGCCTCTATGGGTGACACACACACACACACACACATAAATAAAAGAGTAAAAATAAATCCTGTAAAGATAGGCTAAGCATTGAAAGACTTGACTTTTAAGATTATCAATCATTCTACATTAACTTTATAAAGCAGGTTTCTGCTTCTTTTCCTGCCTTCTCACGCCCCACCACCCCCGCCCCACCATGAACTACACAGTGCTTTGCAGACAGAAGCAGCCTGGCCCTGTGTTTTCATTGCACGTTTTAGAACATTTGTGAGGTCCGTTGTTGCTTTTTTTTTTTTTTCTCTGCCAATAGTCAGAAAAACGAGGATTCTTTTTACAGTAACTTGGTGTTATTGCAAAGCTCAGGGATATATTTTTTTCTGTTGAAATATTTCTAAATTAATGTGTGGCACTGGGCTGGTTATCACTTTGAACACAGTGATAACATCTGAGGGAAGTAAATCACCGAGTCGGACGGTGTTTATGAACCTGGTGCCGTCATTTCCTAAAGCGCCACTGCCCCGTGTGATGGAATTGACAGCCAGAAGAGATCAAGAACACGAGGAAGTGCTCCATCCCCGGGGCCCCTAGAGTCAGGCACACCGTGAGTGCTACATGGAATTGTCTGCTCACCGATTTCACCTGCAGCCTCAGAAAACACGATTTCAAAAGCACCCCTTGTCTTTCCTCTACTTCTCTTTACATTTTACAATTACGATATTAAGAAAATCAGCATTGACTCATTTACCCTGCTCGCCTTCAGCAAATAGCTCCCAGCGTTTGTAAACCACACAGTAGCTTTTTGCCTGGTTTCCACTCTCCGTTCTGTAGCAATTATGACATGGAAACAGTGCTGTTTCCTCAGCCATGGTAGTGGATCTCAGGTATACGGTGCTTTCTGTCACAGCTTGGAGCAAAAGAAGGACCTTCAAATGCCAAGAAGCTGTGGCTGCAGCGTTGCAGACAGCCACACAGCAGGGGGAAGGACGCTGTACTGCTTGACCCCCCAGAAGTTCAGCAGTGTCACCCCCCTCTTGCACTATAGAGCAAGGTTTTAGGTTCATGTAGTGCTTGTATTCGGAAGCTCAACGGGCATATAGCTCAGCAAACAATTACCAAGAGCACAGGGGATGCTAGTTTGGTGGCCCTGGGTGTTCTTGTCTGCTCACTCTTTTGCAGCTGCCTTCCCAGCATCTCAGTTTGCCAGCATGTCTTGGCAGCGCCTCGGATACATCCCTGCCTTCCAGCCAGCTGTTCTCCTTCCTACCTTTTCTCCCTGCCTCACAGGGTTGCGTGATCACCATTGCACAAGGAACACACTGTACAGGGAAGGGGTTTGGATGAGCAGAGACGCGTGGGTGAGAGTATCAAGGAATTCCTACCTGCAGTGGTAAGAGATCACTCCATACTCAGTCAGATGACACATTGACGTTAAAAGAAATGTGTTCCTCAGCATCAAAAGCACAGATCTCAGAGGTGTCTGACTGTGCTAACGGGAGTATGTCTCCAACACTTCTCCGGAAACCAGTGGTTCATGACACTGGGGAAAGCCGTCGGGTCACCCCCTTCCCTGTGTCACGAGCCATCCAGATATGACTTATTCTTATTGTACCCTCTGTGTTTTGAAGCACACAGACACTTTTCTGGATTTCAGTCAATTTCACCAATCTCTGTTTTGTTTTAAACCATCTCCATAAATAGTATTTGGTGCTTTTCTTTTGTCAGAAGCGAACTAGCTGAGGCGGATCTCATGGTCCTGAGCCTTCCCGAGAGGCGAGCAAGATGCCATTGATTTCTTGGCCGAGACTACTTGGGCTCATGTTGGCTGCTGGCGGCACCTGCTGCAGTGAACACATTTACAAACCTCACAGCGTGTATAGGGGCTGGGTTCTCTCCTATCGTATGCTGCTCACAGCTTGCCACCGCGAGTGTTTCTGCCATCTCTTAACCTTTTCCAAATGTAACCTCATATTCACAATTGGGCCTCATTTGTAGGCAGCCTGCTGTGTCACAAGAAGACGCTGTCTGGGGAAAGCTTCTGTTGCTGGATGGAGCTGGAGTGGAGAGGACTTAGAGCGGAGATGGGCAAACAGCAACGTTCCCATCCTTGCCTCCGCACGGCAGCTGGGAGGAATCAGTTCATTCTCGGAGCATAGGCTGCTGCTGGCCAGCTGGCAAGGGTGCTGCCGAGCAAGAGTGCCAGATACTTAACAGCTGCATTACTGCTGATCCATCTGTAGAATCCACCATCTGCCAAGCCCCAGTGCGTGTGTGTGTGTGTGTGTGTGTGTGTGTGTGTGTGTGTATGCATGCAGGTCCCTTTAAAAAGACGCTTTCAAAGCCACACCAGAAAAGCATTTTCTCATGTCGTGCACAGGCTGTGATCCCATGCCCAGGCTCCCTTTCTCCTATGTCCCCAGGCTGGTGACCAATGCGTCCCTTAGAGCTGGTGCAATGTGGTGATGGGGAGGGTTGTTGGGATGCCTCCAGGACGTTATTTTTCCTTTCAGGTAACCAACGAGGAAACCTATTACTATATCCGTTTTTTGTTTTTGAGTATTATGCCCATCTTTTAATGTAGAAATGCTTCTCATGAAGTTTAAAAATTAGTATGTCTTAAACATCCTTAAACTGTCACAGCCTAAACTTTGAACAGAGATCTTCAAGTACATTTGGGAAATGTCCTAGTTCTCTAAATCTCAGTAATTTTAGAAGTTGGTAATCCGCAGTGAAGGAACACCATATCCCAGAAAGATCTTCTAAGTAGCAGTCTTTCCTTTCCCAGGTCACAGGAGATCATGAGAACTGAACTTCTGTGACTGGTTGACCAGATAGCCCATTTTGTAAGGCTACGGCCCTTTGAATAAATGTGATTTCTAGGATGAAGTCTTTTCAGTCAGTCACTCATGAGATTATATTTCCTCCTGCAGAGGAGAAGAAAATACTTTCCCACTCTTAAGAATGTCCCAAAATACAGATGGCAAGTGGCCAATGTTCGTGAGAATGGGGATGGGTGTAGGCTGCGCTATGTGAATCTGCAAGAGCCTGAATAAAAGGATAACGAAGATTTATTAGGGAACACTTATGAACAACAAGAAGGTAGAGAACCGCCATGGTTTTCCATTCTGACCTGAGGTCAATGGATGCAGTGATCCCATCTCCAACCACCACACAAGGGGCCAAGAGAACCCTCTCTACTTCCTTATAAGAGACCATCCGCACACAGAAGCCTTGCTCTAAGGCCGGCACCCCCAAACTGTTGTCAGAATGAATTCCCACAACAGACAGGCATGCAGTGGTCACCCTGAGAGGGCAGTGCATTGTGGGACTCAGACACCTGTTCTTGTGCGGTGCTGGCAGAGGTTTTGATGGAAGCACAGTTGCTGCTTGTCATGGCAACTGTAGTTCTGGTGGAGGTGAGGGCCCCAATGTCTTCACCAGACAGGGTCTCTCTGTGTAGTCTTGATTGTCCTGGAACTTCTTATGTAGACTAGGCTTGCCTCAAATTCACATAGATCTGCCTGCCTCTGCCCCCTCTGAGTGCTGGGATTAAAGTCTGCTCCACCACTGCCCAGCAATTCGTTGCATTTTTTACCTTTACTTCTACTTCAAATTCTGGGTTTCCCATTACTACTGATAGGAATAATTCACATTTGCATCCTATAGACACATATATGTATAGATGCAAATACATAAATGTCCATCTTTCAGTTTAAGCATAATTTCATATTTGAAAACCAGTGTTAATAAATGCAATAATATGTCATTTATCTTAGGATGCTAGAATTGTAAGCAATTTGTTTAATTTTATTTTCATTTATTCCCCCCAAACCTTTCCAATGGATATGCTGAGAACACACTCCAAAGGGCAGATCTTCATTTAGCAGAAGCAAGAGTCATTGTCTTACTCACAAATTGCCAGAGTTAAGGCTAGCCATAGGAATCTATCAATAGGTCAATATGACCAGTGGGGCTCCAGATGAAGGAGATGTCACCAACCATATTTCTAGAGAACCGTGCAGAAGGCCTGCAGTATTGATCTCTTTCATGTGGGTTTATTGCTCTGCTGGTGCTGTGGTAATTACATGCTATAGCAGGTGGGGGAACAATTGAAGTTTGTTTTCAGGTCGTGCTGAGTACTGCAAACTCAAGACTAGAGTCAGTTTCTGTAAGATGGTCACCTTGTGGACACAGTGGGAAAGGGAGGGAGGCAGCGACAGAGAGGGGGAGAGAGTCAGTCAGACAGACAGACAGACAGACAGATACACATATAGAGTGCCATGCGGGTCCACACTGATACTTTTTTGTTTATTTCTGTCAGACCCAAGCTCTGGGTACTTGATTTCACATAATGAGAACGTTTTCCCCGAGATTCTCATCTCAAAATACTATCTCAATGGGGTTCAGATTTCAACATATGAATTTGGGAAGTCACAATTAGTTGTGACAGACACGTCCTTCGTTCTCCTTAGCAGTTTTTATAAGTTATCCAAGGTTCTGACCCAAATAACAAGGGTAGGGCTTGTGGGGCATCTTTGCTGTAGGTGCCCAATGACCTAAGAGCAACATGACCAATATGGAAATAACATGAACATCCTTTTGGAGCCTCCTGGGGTGATGGGTAGTATTCTCCTAGAAACAGCAAGGGACCGTTCAACTCAGTACAATATTTTCAGTTCATTACAGATGATAGGGAAAAAAGAGGCATATATACAAATTAAAAAAAAAAAACAAATTCAAAACAGATGTCAGGAAATACTGTGCTCCCTAGAGGAAAAGAATATAAATGAGAAAACTATTTACACAAAGCAGTTTGCTGAGTTAAGAAAGAGGGGTCATCATTTAGAAACAGACACTGTCTGCTGGGCTGGGAGTGAGGTAGGTAGGCGCTGAACTTAGAGGGTGGAACATGACCTTCCACAGAGAGAAATGCAGCAAGTGCTAGTTGGGCCTATTTATTATAGCACTTGCCTATTGCTGAGGTCTCTCCTTGGGCATTTGAAAGGTATACTTAAAGTGTGTTTATGAGACAGGAAATGCAGGCCTTAGCAGGAAATAAATCTGCCCCTGCAGACACAGAGGGCTGTGTATTTCATTAGTCCAGAGCCATCGTGGCCCCTTTCACCTCTGTTTCCACTCCAACTTCTGCCACACTGGCTGAGTTTTCCAGACGAGAGTCTCACGGCTGATTTTCTGAATGACTCCAGGTCAAGTTTACAGACCAAAATTTCCTGAGTGATTATCATGGGTAAAGTCCTCATGCAGCTCAGTGTTTAACACTGTCTCTTGTTTCAAGTGTGAGAGTAGTGTGGGTTCACGTGGAGGGGAAGTTTGGGGACCGAAAGAATGTTCATTTATTATAGAGAAGCTTGTTCGAGAAGACCAAGCATTGTGAAGTGCCCCAGACACAGCACTGTGGGTATCGTGAAGTCATGCCTCCAAGGGACTCAAGAGATCAGGTTGCTTACTGATGATGTACGAAGAGTGTACGGTGTTAAAAATGGAAGGGGTTTGTGGGCTCTGCATGAAATTGCAAACAATGCAATGTCGAAATACAACACAATTAGAAACCAGAAAAGCACCTGCAGTGTATGATTGCAGGTCCTATAAAACTCCACACAGAACACCTTTTCACTCACAGGCTCCTTCCCAGTGCCTAGAACAAAACCCGGCTTGTACCATGGGCTCTGCACCTTGCGTTGAAGGAATAAAGATTCCACAGAGCTTGATTTGTGTTCGAATCACTTCTGCCTGTGTTCTGTTCTCCATGCAACATACTATTACTTAGTGTTTGCAGTGTCCAAAAAGTACGTTTCCTGGAAGTACATGAGGAATGGTCCCCTGCTTCCATGGCTTGGACCTTGCAAAGGATTTCTTGTTTTCGTCTTCTGAGCTCTCATAAACCATTGGGTGTGATCTGTCATAGCCATTGTATTATCTAGCGTGATAATCTGTATATCTGTCTTCCTCCTACGAAACAAGTTTGAGATGGGAGAGTGGTCCTGAGTGCAGATTATCTGTGGACGATGCTGTTCTGCTGTAGATGGATTCTCTTCCTCTTGCACTTCCTTTTTCTTCTCTGGGTCTTTTTAGCATCTCCTTCATGTTTAGATTCATCTTCCCTTCTTGTCTCTCTCTGTTCAGAAGTCTCATCTAATCTCTTCCTGCCTAGCTATTGGCCATTTAGCTCTTTTTTTTTTTTTTTGGCCATTTAGCTCTTTATCGAACCAATCAGAAGACACATCTTCACAGTGTACACAAAGATTATTCCACAACATTCTACTGTAGAGTGAATGGCCAATAAAACTCCCTGAAGTAGTGATTTGAGAAATTGTCTTAGTTTGGGTATATCCAAAGAAGAGAGGCCAAGAGAAGCTGTTGGGTACAAGTGGTTTCGTGACAAATCTCATTCTAGGGGTAAGTCAGTAGGGAAGGAGGAGGGCCATGAAAGCAAGCTTTGCAACGCTTGCTACGGTCACCACCTGGGTTTGAGCACTGTGGGGACCCACAGAAAAGCTACAAAGCTCAACTCAGAACTCTTTTTTTTTTTCAGGGAGGAGAGACTAGAGGAATCTTACCCTTTCTTTGGCATGTTAGTAATGATGGTTCCTTGGATGCCCTGGATGGCCAGTTTCCAAGTCTTTGGGAAAAAATCAAGTAGGCAACGCTAAGAGTCACTCCAAATCATGTAGGATGGAAAGTTATCAACAATTAGGCTCAGCTCATCCCACCTGCCTTTGAGGGTTCAGGAAGAAAGTGGGTGAAACAGCCAGTATTTAGTATGTAGTTTGAGTGAGTTGGAGATTGGGGAATAACTGAAAGGTATGGAGAATGTTGAGATAGGATGCATTAGTCATGGCCAACAAGTATCATGTGATCACCACAGAATGATGTATCTCCTATAGATGTTGCTAGAAGCAATCTTGCAAGAGGTTGACGCTTTAAGCAATAGGAACAGCTGAATTGATTGCAGATGGGTACACATACACACAGAAACAGAAAGAAGACCAAGATGTCCCTCTTGCTGCCCCAGGAGATGAAGAGGGGCTTGTGCATCCTCACAAGTCCATAAACTTCAATTTAGTTCCACATTCATCGCCCTATGGCCTATGATCCCTAATGTTAAGTCGAAGAACATTAAAGTCTGTGTTAAACTGTGGTGCTCTTGTGAACTCACTGATTCAATCACATCTTCTCTCAGACACTTCCGTAAGACATCTGGAGTGGGAAACTTGATCCGGAAATGGAAGATGCACATATGATAATGGGAGAAATGCTTCCGATTCTGGTACTTTCCACTGGAGTCGGCAAGGACACTGAGGCAACAAGCAAATCTCTTCAAGTCAAATGAAAAGATCTTGCCTAAAAGACCTGGTGAAAATTTCCCCGACAGAGGACCCATGTAAGCTTTTTGTTTCTCTTTGTGATTGGCTTTTACCAGCTACTTTATTTGTGCAGCATCCCCTCCCTGGGAATCATGCTTGACTTTGGAAGCTCAATGTTTTACTTGGTAGAGAATTTATCTGATTTAGAACTTAAAGGTTGGGGTTATATGAAAGAGCAAGGGTGATATTTAAGAGAGGGGATTTCAAAGATTTGAAGAGCTGTCTAATTGGAGTTGCAATGCTGCCTTTAAAAAACAAATGAGCCATGTCTTTCCTATAAAAGACATTCAGAATAATATTATGTATTATCATGTTCAGATTGAATCAGAAACCAAAGTTACATTAATAATCAAGATATATCATGGATAGTATCCAATAGAGACTCAATAATGCTATGACATTGAGTTCCCTTGGGATCAGAGGTCCAACAAACTGAAAACTCTGGGACAAAATTGGACAAGAAGACCCAATTTATGAATGGCCTCACTCAAGAAATAAGGGACATTTGTCAAGAATTAATCTTAGAAATTTTCTTACAAAATTTCTTAGAAATTTTTCTTTCACGGGTCTTCTCAAAACAGCTGAATCAAGACAGCATTATTGATGGGAAATTTCAACCCTGTCTAATTGCATTCTGAGTGGTGACCTTCTCATGGATAAAATCGAGCTGTACAAATAATTATGGACCAGGTAACAGAGATTAAAGCTATTTAGAAAAGATAAATTCCTAGCTAGTAGAACAGGATGGTCAATAATTTACTGGGCCTAAGATGTACTCTGCATATCTGCGGGAGCTAAGCAGGGTGAATATTTGCCCTGTTCTTAAGGGAATGAGATAGTGAGAGCCCAGCTGGGCTTTGAGAAAAGGTTCAGAGTTGTTGATGCACATACGAAATCTAAGGACAAAGTCCGTGCATGGTCCCTCCTCTATAAGAACCAAGGAACCCTTCTCCTCCGACACTCTTTCAGTCCTCTTCTTATACAGGCCATAGCAAGAAAATCAACGGAAGGAAATTCATTTTCTCTGGATTGCAAAATGCATTGATTTTCAATTTTAATTGCTCATATGAGCTTCAGGACTTTTCTACGACATGTCTCAGTGGTCTTGCTGGGGGTTCTGTGCTATTTCAGAACTCTTTATTATTCAATAATGCATCTCATGCATCTTAAGATACTTTATTTTTTTTTGGGGGGGGGCGGGATGCATGAGTTCTCTGAGAGTTTAAAATTTCTTGAGCATGTTCCAGTATGTAGCACTCCAGAAGCTATTGGGTTATTTAGGACATTAAAGTCATCGTATTATAAATTATTCAACTCCTGATGCAGCGGGTAACAAATTTGCTCTGGTTTGGCAGTCATTCACACTGTACTGTTAATTTATAAAAAGCTTAAACTACTTATGACCCCACAAGGCTACTTATGCCTGCTGCACTGAGCCATGAGTTTTCTGTCTCCTCACACACATTTGGAAAACCGAAGACTATCTTGTAATTTTGAATTTGTATAATTTTACTACTTACATACCAAGTCGACTGTCCTGTGTCAGCCTCTCTCTGAGCATAGTGGCCTGGCCCCAGAGGATGTGGCTGGCATTGGAAATAGGACAGCATCAACTTCTTGATATGTTTGCCTTTATGACAATCACTAGATCTGCTTGTGTCTGAATCACTCATTTTATACCCAGGACACCTTTGGGAATGTCTGAAGGTATTTTCGGTTATCACATTCTAGAGGGTTGGGGTACTACTGGCATCTAGAGGAGAGGGTCGAGGAACACAATAGAATGCTTTGAAGGGCTGGCCTACCATGAAAAGATTTGCAAGGTTAGAGCCCCTGATGTCCACCCTAGTGTTATGACGTACAGTATTAGCCAGGTGTGATTGCTCAGGCTCATAATCTCCTGGCACCTGGGAGACCTGGGAAGGACGATCGCTATGAGTTTGAGACCAGCCTTCGTTTCACACTGAGTCCCAGGCAAGCCTGGACTACGAAGTGAGACCACATCTTAAGAAACCAAAAGTACAGAGCCAAACTAAATGAGGACCCAGTGTCGATCAGTGTCCCCATGTAAAGACCACTGTCCACGGTTGGCCGGAGTCAGTACAGGCAAGGCAATGCTGTTCCATAGCAACGGCTCCTGAGCTGGGAGCGGAGTGGCTGCTTTGAGGAGCAGCACAAGAAGGCGTGAAGCCATGCTGAACGCTGCATTCCACACTGACACATTACAAAAAAATACAAAACCTTGACAGTTTCTTCTGAGAGCGTGGGTGTCAGATGTTCCTGATGTTAGACTCACAGTTCCAACCCCCGGAATACAGGAATGTAAACCCACACAGGACTCCAGAGTGCTGGCAACAGCGTGAAATCCAGGTGTTCAGACTTCACTCTTCAGACGGATAGTAGCTCTATTCGTTATACAGTTAACAGAAATTGTAAACCTCGGAAGCAAGACTTGTCCACGAATTGTGTTTGAATATATGTATGTTTGCTAGTTCAATCTTGCATTCCAGACTATATAGCCTTTTTCTAAGACTTGCTGTTTAGGTTGGCCTGAGGAGTAATGATACTTCTCATGCAAACGTTCATTATCTTATGCAGGGATAAGAGCACACTAGAGGATTTACAGAGGCCCGAGATAGCGGAAGTCTTCTAAGTGATACCCATTTGCATTGTAATGTTCTTTTAAATGTGACCAGGTGAAGAATTGGGGAAATTTCTCCATAGCAATTCTGGTCGATTGGAATAGGAAGGATGCATTAAGGACGGGGACTTTGGAAGAGGCTTCCTCTGGGTCTCACTTAAGCCGCCACCCACGCAGTGTTCTTCCTTGGATGTCAACAGGAAGATGGGGAGTTCAGCTCTGGGATCTTCTCTCTGGAAGCTTCTGTGACCCAGAATGAAAGGTCCCAGCTCTCGAGCTGGGGTCTGGAGCTTAGCAGACACATGTGGGAGATGGGGGAAGTTGGGGCATTGCATGAGAAGTCAGCGGATAGCACAGGACATCTGCTGGAAACCTAGAAACTGAGGAAGGGAAGCCATCGAGTGAGACAGGGATGAGGGACACAGGAGGGTGCAGAAACTGGGGGCAGAGAGCCGGGTGTTTTCTATTCAAGCTCTCTCCTGTGTAGCTTCACGTTCTTCTGCGTGGAATCCCACCCAAGGTCCTGGGAGGACTCAGAAATGTGGTCCTCTTCCTTTTATACTTTGTCAAAGGCGATACACTGAGTGGTCAGTGTGGCCTCTGCCATGTCGAGATAAGCAAGCCCTACAGCTTTTCCATTCTGTAGTCATATGAAAAAGGATGGGCATATTTTTGTATGGAAGGCAATTGTTAATCACACTCCTGCTATACCAAATATGGTAACTATGTAAATAAAGTAAATATGAAGTTCTAACCAGTGGATTCCTTTCTAATGATTTTTAGAAAATCAAAGTAAAACAGCCCCAGCACATCCTTTAAACACCAGCGAACCAATTGTGACATTCATAGGATGCTGCTCATGTAGGTAATCACATACCAGTGTCGTGGGTTACACGTGGGATGTTCTTTATAAGCTCACGTGTCTGAACACTTGGGCTCCTGCTGGAGGCATTGTGTGGAAAGGTTGTGGAGCATTAGGAGATAGGGCCTCACTGGAAGAAGCAGGTCCCTGGGGGTGAGCCCGAGGTTTTAGTCAGGCCACACTTCCTGTTCAGTCTCTCATTTCTCACTGTTTCTTGCTACCACCTGCTTACAGGCCTTCTCCTACTGCTTTGTCTTCCTCACCACGATGAAGTGCAACTCCTCACATCATGAACCAGTCAATATCTCTGCCTTTAAATTTCTTAGTGTTCATTATTTGGTCACAGAAAAAAAATAACTAATCCATCTAATAGCTTGCTACTGGGCATACGTCCACAGGATCTGAAGTCAGAGTTCTGAAGAGAGTTCATAATTTCTGTATCAGGATCCACAAAAGCTGAGATATGAATCCAACTAAGTCTCTAGCTACAGATGGATAGATGGGAGGATTTATATCTCAGGTTGCCTGGCATGTCAGGTTCCTTCTGTGTTCTCTGTAAGCTTCTTTCTGAGCATGGCAGCTTGGCCCCAGAGGATGCGGTACAGCAGGGCTGGTGTTGGAAATATGAAGGCATCCACGTCTTGCTAGGCAAACAGTGCAACGTCGTTAGAGTTTAAAAAGAATTAAAATCTCTCACTTGCTGCCATTATAGGGCATCGTGTTTGATGAGATAAACTGGGTTCAGAACACACATAGCATATATTCTCAAGTATTAATGGAAGTCCAAATGTTGGTTTTCAGTAGAGAACAGCACAGTGGTTCTCACCAACTGGATAGAGTCTGGAGAGAGAGATACTGGCTAGAGATGGGTGGAGAGAAAGTAGTACGTGGGCACCAGACTGCAGCTGGGGAGGAGGGGTTGCATGATGATCTCCCGTGGTAGTAGAGCTACAGCTGATGACAATCAATTAAATATTCTAAGGTAACTTGTAGAGAGAAGTTCCAAGACCCCCCCCAACACAGAGGAAGCATTGATGACAGAATCTGATCATTAAACAGGGTATGTGTGTATGAACATACCACACTGCAGCCCTCAAATATGCATAGTTTCTATATTGATTAAATATACATGTTTATCTTAGAGAGGAAGGTAATAATGGTCCATCGGTGTTTCCCACAAGGGGTGGTCCTGGTTTCTGTTGATCTGTCCTCAGTCTTTCATGTGCGAGACACTGGGATTCTGACTCGTTTGTAGAGTGATCTGTATGTTCAGGTCAGCAGTAGCATTTGCAGAAAAGTGATGTACACTGTATTTTTAAGGGAATGCTCTTGGAAGTTAGTCTCTGTGGTCATCTGCTGACAGGGAACAATTCCCAGTGCGTTAAAAGCCCGGTTACATGTTTTGTTGGTAGAAACAACATTTATTCTTAGACGCATTCAGAACAAGAGGAATGGTTTTTTCGTGGCGGTATTTTGGTCAACTGACGGTTAATGAGCCCCAGTCTATCACTCAAGGGAAGGGAGTTTCAAAAAGAGCTTTGTTTTGCTTCCCGCTTTGCAGCTCTTACCTTTTTTTGCATCAACAATTTGCAATTAACAGACTAAATGATGTTCCTGTTTTTGTTTTGGCTGAGGTCAAATCATTAATGGCAAATGGGCTTCAGGGAGTCCTCCAGCCCAAACATACTGCGATTTGTAACTTTCTGCAATCGATTTAGGAAAAAGCCCATGTGCAGGAAATTGAAAAGGAGTTGGTAATTTCCCAATGAAACAATGAAAAGAATAGGGATTTAAAGAGGATGATTGAAATTTGAAATCCTGTCAAATTGGAAGTGGGAGCAGGCCATGTTTCCAGGGGAGGGTTGTTTCCCCATTTAGTGGATGCCCTTAAACCATCACGAGGTACAGGTGAGTTAGGGGAGATGCAGTCTGAGGCGCTATGCTTTACACTGCGCATGGACCCCCTTTGGACGATGTCCGTTGATTCTTCATAGGCCAGTTCTGCAATTCTTTGCTGCTAGGATGTCCAGAAATACTATAGCTCTGAGTCAGGCCTCTGCCTTTGCCTTGAGATCATGATGGTGCATGACCCAAGTAACCCTTTTAGTATCTGGACACCTGAAGCTCATTCCCCTTGAGTCTCCATTGTAAACCCAAGGAGAAGGCTCAGTCTCTAAATGGGGTGTGGCTAGTTATTCAGTTCTGCTCTTTCTGACCTGACCCTGGATCTACCAGGCCTTTTTCTGTCTTTACTCTCTGGTTACATTCTCAACCTCAAGGCTTCAGCTGTTGCTGCTCTTTCTGTTTTAAATGTTCGCCTCATATACTTTCATGGCTGTATGATATACTTCCTTTCTTGAGGGGGAGGGCTGTAGGGTATCTTCTCTTAAGAGATATCCTAAAGGTGGGGGCTTCCTTTGATTCCTCTATTTAGGGTTTCAAGCACACATATATACACATATACAGTCCATTGTATATGTCGCATGTAATAGGTCTTTATTTCATCATGGACCCTCAGAATGTACATTCCACTAAGTCAGAGAAAATAAAAGCATTTGAATTTCTTGCACTGGCAGTACACAGAACAGGCTCACAAATGCAGCGAAAAAGCATACCCAAGGAGACTGATTCCAACACGTAAGTGTAAAATACACTCTCAAAACTTTCCTGTGCCTTCTACCTTTCATGGTTGTCATGGTGACACTGCTTAAGGTCTTCTGCCTCTCTGGTGCACTGGTCAGGCCTGCTTCTCCATCTCTAACCAACCAGATGGCTTCCCCTACTCTCTGAAGCCTCCTGACGCTAACCACAGGATATTCTGATCTTGGACCATCATCATTTTCACTTAAATATGTGTTAATTTTCTCCAGGATTAGAGCATA
Organism: Alexandromys fortis; assembly: GCF_014885135.2. Lineage (NCBI taxonomy): Eukaryota > Metazoa > Chordata > Mammalia > Rodentia > Cricetidae > Alexandromys > Alexandromys fortis. Next base: position 31,580,867 of record NW_026067909.1, on the reverse strand, counting down.
TTTATCTGTCCCCTAGACACATTATTATCAATATTTATTCAGCGAGCATTTGCTGACCCACCAGAGGGAGGTAAGGATAAAGAGACACAAAGTAGTAACTGGCTATATAGCTTTAGACTAGGATTTGTGGTGCAGAATCTGGAAAGAATTTATCCTTGGGCATATTAGAAATATCCCCCAAACACATTGATGGATTAGGCGGCTGATACCTTTTAATCATACACATCTTGAGTGCTTTTTCATCTGATTGAACTTCTTTTGGAAGAGATTATCTATTGAAGACTTACATTATCAAAGTTAAGAGCCACATTTCAAAGATGAGACATCCTCATCTCCCTGCCCCAGCAATGAGTCCTTTTTATCCAACTGGAAGTTAATTTTTCTGATTATCATTAACTATCTTCAGCTTAAATGTGTTATACATGAAGAGGTTTCTAAACAGAGCAAAGCCACATAACAAGTCTGTGAAAAGAAAAAAAAGTTTGCATAATTAACTCGGGTATTATTTAGAAATTTTATTTTTGCGAAATAAAACAATGGGGATTTTCATAGCCTTCAGTCGGCAGCTCTGTGGGAGGACAGAGTATTGGGCAAAGCTTTGTGTATCCGCAGGAGTCCTTGCACACATACTGACTACAGACGTGCTGATGCTTCTTTGACAGAGTGGACCCTTTAGCTATGTGCCTGAGAAAGACTGTCTCTGTTTATTCATGTGAGGGTATCTGTTTAAATGACATCTCTGTGCTGTTGCTTGCCAGAGAAATGTCTAGAACTTCTGTGTGTTGGAAGGTGTTCCCACCTAGAAATGAAACAAGCATATCTAATAATAATATCTCTGTGGTGGGATGCAGTCTTTGGGGAATATGTTCGGGAGATATACAGCTGGTTCATATGGTAGGTCCATGTCTAGCTTTTTGAGAATCCTCCTCAGTGGTCTCCACCATGGATGCACCAGTTCACGCTCCCCCCATCGGTGAATGTGGTCCCTTTGCTCCAGAGCGTTTGCTGTCTTTAAAGAAAAATCTTATCTATAAGTAGGATAAGGCAAAATCTCAAGGTAGTTTGAATTTAAATTTCCTTGATGGTTAAGGATGCTGAATCTAAAAGAAATTCCTAACCATTTGTATTTCTTGTTTTGAGAACTCTTATGCAGGTCCATAGTCCATTTCTTACTTGATTTTTGGCTTTCTTCGTTTTGTTTTATTTAGTTCTTTGTGTATTCTATATATCAACCTTCTGTCAGATATGTAGCTCATAAAGGCTGCAATGATGGTGTCCTTTACTAGACATAAAATTTTTAGTGTCATGGGTTAGTTGTTGGTCTGAATGTCTGTGTATTGGGTCCTGTGCAGAAAGACCTTGCCTGTGTATCTTTCAAGTATCTTTCCTGTGTCCTCTTCTTTCAGGGTCATGAAACAAAACCTTACACTGAGGTTAATCCATTCAGAGATTTTTGCAATATGATCAGTAAGGGTCTGGTTCTTCCATTCTTCTGCATGTAGTTATCTATTTGCCTAGCATCCTTTGCTGAAGATGCTACTTTTTCTCTGGGTCAGCTCTAAATGGAGCATCTAGATCATATTTCCTTTCTCCAAGGCTCAGGGAGGGACCATCATGGAAGAAGGGCTGGATGGGTTGTAGGAGCCAGAGGGAATAGATGTCTGTAACAAAACCGGATGGGTGTTAGGTATGACAGGACAGTTACACCATGATTCACAGTAGCTGGGGCTGAATACACAAGACTTAAGCAATATCAAGCTGGCCAAACTCATATGGATGAGAAGGGTTCGTGATACTCCACTCCTTTCTGAAAAGCTACTGGCCTTTGGAAATTGGTGGCTTCTGGAGGTAACCGATACACACACACATACATACACACACACACACACACACACAGAGAGAGAGAGAGAGAGAGAGAGAGAGAGAGAGAGAGAGAAAATGGAATAAAGCTGGGAGGAGAAAGGGGCTGGAAGAGAAAGGGGAGAAATTGGACAGAAGTGAATGGAAAGTGGATTTGTTGTGAAAACATTATATACATGTATTAATGTTAGACAGCATACTTAAAAACAGACAAGTAAATAAATATTTATAAATAAATAAGTAGATTATAAAAATAAATAATAGTGTTGCCATAACTGGAAGTACTGTTGGATAGGATAGATACTTTGTGCCAAAATCCTTCACACCTCAGTAACAGTCCCAGCAAAGTGTGAAAAACTACTGTTCATAGCACATCTCATCAGCCGGGAAACTGAGGCATGCCAGAAACCATGTGAAGATAGGGAAGGTCAATGTCACGATGCAGATGCACTTGCTCATCTAACTCCCCATGCTTTTCCAGAAGCTTTGCTGACATGACCCAGCTGAGCCACTAACCAGTTCTGTTACCTCGTGAAAGTCACCTGCTATCTGTCATAGGAGTGGGTCTCCCTGGGAAAGAGCTACCATGTTTCTGTGAACCGTGACTTCTTATCTGTGAAATGAGGATGTCACAACTATTCAGGTGGCTCCTCGGTCACCTGGTGTGTAATTTTCATAAGAACTAGAACATGGTTATAGATAGCAGTGTTGAAATAGGAGCGGCGGCGGGGCTGCGTCCCCAACACCCCGGCCGCTTGGCTAGCTCATGCCCGAAATAACAACACACAAACTGTATTCATTTAAGAACTGCTTGGCCCATGAACTCTAGCCCTTACAGGCTAATTCTCGCACCTGGACTAGCCCATTTCTAATGATGTGTGTAAGCACCCCAAGGTGCGCTTACCGGGAAGATTCTAGCCTCCGTCCATCATGGTGTCTCTGCTCCAGAGAGCAGAGCTGTTGAGTCTCCGGGAGCAGAGCAGAGTCTGACCTCACTTCCTCTTCCGCCCAGAATTCTATTCTGTTTACTCCTCCCATCTATGTTCTAAGCTGAGGCCAAGCAGTTGGTTTATTATAACTTAACCAATGAAATCAACAGATTGATATATGACACTCCCACATCATAGCAGTAATTTAGTTGTATTCTTAAGACACATTCCAGAGTTCCAGGTTAAATCATTATATGTATGTATGTATGTACACACATACATACATATATAATATATGCTTATTTATAATATATATGTTTACTAGTATGGATACTACTATTCTAAGCCAAGATTACACACCACTTTCATTCTTTTACATTATTCATGTGTTTACTATTTTTTTTTTTACCCGATTTGTGCCTTCGAGACAAGGGCTTGCATCTTTGTTATGAACCCAAGTTCATTTGATGGTCAAATCTTCTGCACATCTTTGTCTTTTATTTCTAGAACAAGAATGAACTGATCTCCGACTTTCCCCTGATTTCTTTTGCAGAGCACACTTAATTTCTTTACTTCCCAAACCCAGCAACAATGAGACGTTTGTTCTCCACACTGTAGCTCTGTTGCTTCAAATCGTCTCAGAGTACATTTTAGGTCAAGTGCACCAGGGAAATATAATAATCTTTTGTTCATATAACTTTACCACTCCCAGTTTCAGACTAAAATTATATAAAGGATTTAATTATTTGCTTTGCCACTGACTACAATTATTTGAAAAAAATTCTCTTTTATGAATCAGTATTTTTAATCTACTTTAACTACATTCACAAGTATTCGTTTTCTTTGAAAAGCTTTAAGATGTACGGTATACCTCGCCGCTTTGAAGAAATGCCACTGAAAAATGTGTGCTTCATACCTCCACTAAGACGTATTTGTTGGGGAACCATCTGGCAGAGAGGAACAAATTCATCTTCTGAGCCTTATGGCTGGCCTTCCTGTTCACCTTGCCTACTAGGAAGAGACAGAGTGCGCTGAGCTGCACGCCGCACTCTGGCTCGTGGGGGTGGGGACACAGGTGATCGCCCACCTGTGCTGCAGCTGCGTATGCTCTTGCCTAAGTAAGATGGACTCTCGGCCATCTTGAAGCAATCACAGTTTATCTTCTTGGAGATTCTCCTTAGCTGCGATCTTCACTTGACCCCGGGATATTTCACCTCATGGCAGTTGTGTGTGTACCGTGGTGGGTATGTCAAAACCGTCTGATGAGGATGAACGTCACTATCTACCTCAGGTATCATGGGAACAGCCATGCCTTGAGAAGGCCACTAAGAACTGTATTTAACAGCATTGTCAACTGGCTTCCAAGTAGTTGGTACATGAATTGATAATAATGTTTAGCTACTTTCTGTTTTTTCTTTTTTGTGTGTGTATTCTCTGTGTGAGTAAGTATGAAAGCCTTGCTTGGACTATATTAACTGTAGAGTGTCAGCCAGCACCTTCTACTGTCCAATATTAGCACATTCTAGGTTTTGTTGGGGGAAGCAGGGAGCTGACACCTGTTGTCAACACTCCAGGCACCGGGGTCTGTGTTAGTTTGTGTACCAGTTAATAAATGACCGTAAGAACCTCGCCATTTATAGTTTTAATGCTCTTTTATCATATCCCCATAACTGCAAAGCAATAAAAGACAATAAAGTCATTGTAATCTTAGCTCCAGTAATTTCAGAAGCAATAAACTCCACTAGCCAACCGTGTCTGAAAAGGGATGCTCATGCCTTCCCATCTCTCAGGGTCGTGCAGCTTGCATCTTGATGAATGTATTGCTGAAGTACAACGTGCTGAAAGAACTCCATTGCAGCTGGAGCACTGCCTGCAGCAGATGCACACATGCACTCTGCAGTGCAGATGTGCCTTGCATTCCAGATCACGACATGTTACGAGAACTAAGCCCATTGGGACATGAAGTTTTGCAGGCAAAATAAATTTGTTGCACAAAGGCTTCAAAGTAGATATTAACAGGTCAAAACAAACATAGCTATCCCAGCCAGCTTATTTATGCATACAATTTAAGCTATGTGCCTATGCATTTATTTTGGCAAAAAATGTGCACTGTCATATAAAAGTTTAATCTCTCTCTCTATATATATATGTGTGTGTGTGTGCTACTAAGTAGAATTCTATAATTAGTCACACATAAAAATCAGATATAGAAAGCATTAAGTGAAGCACAATAATTTAAAATAAATATTTTTGCTATAGATTTGAAAACATAGACTCTTGAAATAGTGGAAGTGGGGTGCATTCATGTACAATGTATATATGTATATACATAGGAATAGTATATTTAAATATATATACATATACAAAATTGGACAGTATACCAAGTACCACAGAAACTCAAAATCAAACTAGTAGTATTAAGAAATGATTATTTTTTGCTGAATTACTCATATTTTTGGCCAGCCTTGTTCCCAGCTCAGAGTAAGAATAGTCAGTAAATATTTAATTTTAAGTTAATTGAATTGGCTGACTGACTTGTGAAAAGTCGTTTTTGGCAGTGATGGGCTGGACAACCTAGAGAGTTTGAATGTCAAGTTCTGGTGTGTTCCTGTAGTGTGTTCAACTGTTAGACTCGGGGGGGGAAATGGCCCAAAGGTTTGAAAATGTGAAGTTGGTAGCTCTCAGGGGTCTACCATTTAAAAGAAGCAGAGGCAAGTGTTTGCTTTGGGTGAATGTCATGTTCATGTTCTCAACCCCTCTGACTGTCGGTTTTTACTAACATCGCTCTCATTCAGAACAAAAACAATGTCTTTAGAGAGGGAGAGAAACTTCTTACGTTCCTAATAACTAAAGGAGACTGTGGCATGTGACCAAAGCCATGGTAGAGCCAGTGCAGGAAGAGGAGAAACTATTGCGTCTCTTCGTACTGTTGGGAGTGAGTTTCCTAATTTAACTTCTGTTTTCCTAGTAAAGGCTTTTCCACAAAGCGCATTTCTCCCTCAATGCTATCTTCAAAAATTCCTTGTTAAGCAGCCCATACTGAGAGCCATATTGATGAGTCCATACTGAGCTAGTGTAGGCAGTCAGGTAGGCGGTCAGAGACCCTGATTCCCAGCCTCCAATATCAGCACATTTCTTGCGGTGTCGACCCACAATGCACAGCGTGTGAATGGAGCCGAGGTGCTGCCCAGCGGATGTAGAAGTACGATAGGACGCCTTGAGCGAAACCTTCTGAAGTCCTAATCTAAAACAAATAGTGTCTCCCTGTCCTCAGGGAGAGCCTGCATTTCCAACAGCTTTCCAGGGCAAGGAAAAGGTCGGCAAACATCACCAACATAAAAGAGGAAGCAGATAAGACTACCTCACAACCAGCAAGACCAGAGCAGCAAGGATGTTAGGATGGGGAAAATGTTGGGTCAACTCCTTAGCCTTGGAAGGAAGTGGGAGCCTCTGGAGCTTACTGGTCTATAGAGACAAAGTATCGATCAAGCAGGCAATTCTGCTTGACAGTCTTCAAACACTGGGGAACTAATTGGTAACTGATTTGAAAGATAGGATGGATAATTCTTTTAAATGGTAGCTTTGATGGGAAAAACACTATTTGGATATATGATCTCCAGTAGAACAGGCCGGTTCCAAGAGAAAGTTATTTCTGTGTTTCAGGGACCTGTAAGACAAGAGGAGGAAGACAATGCAAACGTAGATGCATATGTATGACCCCCCCCTCCCAAATAAAACTGCAAGAGAACGGGCTTTTTTCTTCATTTGCCACGGGCCCTAAAATATCTGAACTGCAGAATAGGTTCAGTCTGCCTGGATTCTGTGTGTGAATCTTCATTTTCAGGCAGGGTGCTGGGGATGGCTCCTGGGGTGAGCAGATGTTGTGGACAGTAGGAAAATAATTTTCATGAAAGCTGATGTGTTTCTGCTCTCACTTTGATTTGGAGACTAAAGACAATGCCAGGGTGGATCCGCCACTGGGACCCATGCCTTTCCACCATTAGGTTGGCTAACTTGAGTACCTCTTCAGTGTCTACCATACTATAAGAATGCTTCCTCTGCCCTCAATGCCTCTAAGCTACTTGGAATTTATTCTGTGTTCTGAATTTGTGTGGAGCTGGCAATTTGAGGGAAAACCCAAACTGCAAAGATTCTCTCTTTGCTCCTTTGTTTGAAATTATCTGCCATCTTCCTGACCCGAATTCTGACAGCACAATTGCTATGAAATATCGGCTTGAACTCAAAAACCAGAAATCCTGACTGCAGTTCTTTGCCAAATAGGTGCTAGTTAGAACCAGCTGCCCACAGCGGAACTGCTGAAGGCTTCAAGGCTGCCTGTGATCTGAGAAAACCCCGGCTCAGCCTTTTCAAAGGGGGGAAGATTGCCATTTTGCAACATTCTCCAGGATGAGTGATGTCATCTGTGATAAATCAGTGTGTTGTCTCTTTCCTTGTTGAATTTATCACTGTGAATGTCTTAGATGGAAGGAGAACCAAGCAGGGTTTAGGTGGGCTTGTGTGAGTACCTGCATGTGTATGTATGCATGCATACATTGTGTGTGTGTGTGTGTGTGTGTGTGTGTGCGCGCGCGCGTACGCGTGCGTGCACATACATTCCTGCTTGTGTGTCTGGGCGTGTACTTGTGTGCTTGTATTTGTGTATGGAGATATCTCATATGTGGACATGTGTGTGCATGTGTCTTGGTGGTGAAATAGAAAAGGTAAGATGTCTGATAAGTTTACATTGCCTGGGCACAGAACCTTGCTGGAGTTCTAGGAGCAATGCAGTCTCACCTCCACCTGTCTCCTCTGAGCTACAGGTGGCCCCATTCCATCCGCATTTCCTGAATTTTGCTAATAACACAAACATCCTCTGAAGGGCAGCACTGACCATGGTCATCTCATTAAGCTCAAAGTTCTGTTTTCAACGTAATTAGCCATCTAATTACTCATCCAAAATTAGTTAGTGCATTCATATGCCTAATTAATTAAAATTTCATTCAAAGTACCCTGTTGGTGATGCTTTTTGTTTTCTGTTCTGACAAATCAAATTACTGAGGGACAGATTTGATTTAGAAATTGGTTTAGGTTGAGCCTCATCACAGGCATATTAAAATATTAATGAATAAAAACAGTGAGAATATTAATTTCCATAATTAAGATGTACTCCCCCAGATGTTAATGATTTCTAAGAAGCATTGCTTTCAAGCACAGGAACCATAAATCCCCTAGCATTTCAGATTGAGCCCTGAGGTTGAAAAGAAAGATTTGTGTTCAACACTTCTGTCTATTCCTAGAATGAAGCCATGAGCTTAGGAGATAGACAGCCTAAGGTGTACAAACCTGGGGTGCATCTCAAGGCAGATGGCTCAGTATCGTGCCCGTTGTCCATGGCTACAAGAGGAGACTGAAAAGATGGCCAGTGGTATACAGGTCTGGTCATGAACACATTGCTAGTCTCTGCCGGCACATATGCGTTTACTAAATCTTCCTAAGGACCCTTGAGGTGTGTGCTGTTGTCCGATTTGTTGCATATGAGCAAACTGAGGCCCAGAAAGGATCAGTAACTTCCTTGAAGCCAGAAGAGAGAAGCAATAGAGAACTTAGAAAACCACCCTCAGAGATAACTATGTATTACACACTTTGCTGTGGAAGTGCCACAGAGATAAATACCACCAGATGAGAGACAGGTGCCTGGGAGATTAAGGAGGACTTGGTCTTTGGAGGAGAGAGTCACATTTCTGACGAAGGGAAGAAACGATGCCTGCAGTCCCACCCAAAATCAGCCCACAGGTGAAGCGGACAGCACCGGGGAATGAAATCTGACATTTTCAGAAAACACAAAATAAGTTTTAAGGCTGTCTTCATTGAGATAAACATCGGTTTTATTAGGAGTTGAGAAGATAAAACAAGGAAGGCAATACTGGCTGCTTCCACTGAGGCTTTGAGAAAGACAAGAGAGATGAAATACGCTTGAGATTTCTTGCCATGTATCTGTTATCAAACACCGCCATCATGGTCTGTCTGCCTTCAGGGTCTTCACAACACCCGCAAAACCTGGGAGAGCATCTCGAGGCCCAGATCACTTAAGTCACTCCCTCTACCTTTCCAGGTTTGTACCACCTGGCTTTAACCAACCTCTTCCAACACTGGTTCTATGTAAGACTTCTCTATCTTGTGACCCAGTTGGGAAGTCTGATTTCTGTTTTTAAATATGTCCCCTAGTTAGTCCTGTGTTCTGGAGCTGGGCTTGACTCCTCTTACCCTCTTTCTGCTTTTGCACAATAAAGTATGTGTTGTTTTAGATCCAAAGCTGAGTTTTCTGAGTGGTCTCATAATGACTAAGGAGCGTCAATGTCCTCAGATATAATAGAAATAAGAACATAACAGTAAACACACTTCACACTAGAGGTGAGTATAATAAGCGTTGGGCTATTTCTTTTGGTAATATAAAATGACTCTACGAATATCAATCAGATGTTATATATTATCATATGTATTTACCTTTTTTCTCTTCCTTCCAAGTCAGAGCTACGTGTGTTCCCAGGACAGTTAACTCACAGAGAAGGCCTTGGCGTAAATTGGAGTTATTTCCTTTGCAGCTCTACTGTAAACCACATTAAAAAAAAATCTAGTTAAAAAAAAAAGGCCACTGATTCATCTCTGTATTAGAGTCATAAAAGGAAAAGTTAAAAAGCAAGGGAAGGAGACAGCGATCGATCCCAATTACCCAGCCACACAAACACCAGCTGCAGGAGAATGGGTACTGAATGAGTCTCTCCTCGGGAGGCTCCCCCCCCCCCCGGACCCCCTGATTTGCTCTCTTCTCCTAAGGTAGCCTTGGCATTGCAGCTATAGAGAGGATACACCGGTTTCCCTCTTTTAGCTCCATCTCTTAAATTGAGCAGAAAAATCAACGCCTTCATTTTCACAGTCATTTTTCAAGGGTTCCCTCCCCCCTTACCGAACGTTTTTAAGGAAAGGAAAGAGGAAAGATGAAATTTCAGAGTGGGCTCAAGAAATGCTTACATGGGTGCTTAGGTGAAAGAGAGGAGGGGAAGGAGAGGATGAGAGGGAGGAAGAGGGAGTGGAGGCTGGAGGTCGAAGGCGGGGTGCAGACTTCCTCCATTTTCAGCCTTCCCACACCTGCCTTTCATCTTCCTCCTCGCGGTTCTGATTCTGCCCTCCAGAACTCCACATAATGAACTAGAGCAGCTCCCCGCCTCCCATGCGTAATTGCTCTGGGCTGTTCAAAACTCATTTTCTTGCAGGGTGCCTCAAAAGTTCCCCTCTGCAGGTATTACTGTGCGTATAATATGCCTCCATCCTGAATCATTATGTCACCATTTTGTGAGTGTCCAGGGTCTGCATTGGAATGGAGACGCTTTAATTATCAAATTAGCACAATTTCATGGTCGATATGTTCAATTTCTCACTAGAGTTTATTTTTATTTTTTTAAATTAATGATCACTTTCTCCCTAATGTATAATGCCTTTGCTTCATACTCAGAATACTGAATATTTCCTCAAATCTCCAAAGCTGAAGCATTGCTGAAACAGCCACACGTGAAGCCTTTCCTATGCTGTTTTTCTTTATTAACTTTTCTTCTATCCATGGTGTTTTATCATGTGTAGAATAATTTTATTAAGTATCATACCACAACTCTTACACACAATGCTCACCATACGAGTAGACACACAAGTCTTCTTATAGAATAATGTAATACAAATGTCCAATTTTCATACAAAGAAATGGATTTCAATGTGAATTTTTCTTATATATCATAATACTTTGTTCTTATTCACCCTCATGTATGGGCATCTGCCATCTCTCTTCCCATCTCGGGGGTCCCCATCCTCATCCCCCACTCCAACTTTCATGAATTGTGTATTTCACATTTGTTAATGGACTGGGAGCTTCCACTCAGTGGGGAACAGCAAAATCTTTTGTTTAATCTGTGGTAAAACTGCTTGAACTCATAGTCTCATGTCCAGAGGGAAAAGAACTCTGTGTTCATGTAAAGGTACCAGGACTTTTCCTGCTGCTAAGTAAGAAAGAGATGTAGGGAGTTATTTGCTTCTAGGTTGTCAAGCAGGGGCGGTGGTTGGTCAATGTGGCAGTAATTACAACGGCTGGAAGTTTCTGGGGTTCTCTGTGGACCTTACTCAATGCAATTGTGGGTTCTGCCACATGTTGGGGAGCATGTGCATCGGCAGACTCCCTACCATGAGGTTTAGAACTGTGGCATTCACTGAGACACCATAAGCAGAGTAAAGGTGATGTACATAGATTTTATTGAAAGATGCCAGTAGGCAGAGTTTGATGACCCACACTGCCATCGTGGTTAACACCGCTTTCAGACCAGCTTTAGTGATGTGTAATTTGCATAGTACAAATGTCAATCTTTAAGGGTAAAATTGGATGAATTTTGATAAAATGAGTACAAAATCTAGATTTAAGATATTTCATCACTCCCAAGATCTGCTGGATTCGTTTCCAGTGACCACATTCCCTCTCTGCCCAGGCCTCACCAAGCTGCTCTCTTCTCTCTAGGTTTGCCTTTACAGATGTTTCATGAAAAGTCTTTGTTGTCTGGAGGGCTGGTGATTTTGAGGTTTGTTGTATTTAGAGAGAAAAGGGGAGATAATGTGATATTCCCCTCTGTATGCTGACTGTGTTTTATTACCATTGATTAATAAAGAAGCTATTTCAGCCTATGGCAGGGCAGAATAAAGCCAGGTGGGAAATCTGAACAAAGATATAGAGAGAAAGAAGGTGGAGTTAGGGAGATGCCATGTAGCTGCCAACCGAGAAGGATGCTGGAACCTTACCAGTAGGTCCCAACCTCATAGGGATACATAGATTAGTAGAAATGGGTTAATTTAAGATGTAAGAGCTAGCTAGAAATACGCCTGAGTCATTGGCCAAGCAGTGTTGTAATTAATATAGTTTTTGTGTAATTATTCGTGTCTGGGCAGCTGGTAAATGAATGAGCCTTCTCTCTTTACAGCAAGATTTGTTTTGTTGTTGTTGTTTTTTTAATGAGCCTGAATTTTGCCATCAAACATGTTTTTGGCTGCAACTGTCTCTCATCACTTTTGCCAACATGCCTACACCGCATGGCCCACATACAATCAATAAAAGCCAATCGCATTAATGAGAGGAAATGATGCTCTTTCATGACCGAAAGAACATGATCAAGAATTTGATGAATGAGATGCAGAAAGAGTAAACAAAAGAAAGGGCCTATGAAATACAAGGAAGAAACGTGAGCGTTCACCATGTAGTAATACTTGCTCAGGAAATAGGTAAGGACAGAAAAACAAGCCCAAATAATGGCAAACCTTTACGTGAACAAAAAGAAATATCCTTGTTCAGGGCCCAAGTAGTTTCCATGCACAGGCTAAAAATTAGCAGCAGCAGACAAGACAGGACAGCAATGCACTGTGTGCTCACTGTGTGCAGAGAAGGGGGCCACACAAAGGTGCTTTTGTTTGAAATCCTTGCAGATTTCTCTATAAGACTGCAGGTCTCATGGAGGATGTTTCATTAAAATCAAGAGTGAATTCAACACAAATCATACGAGGGAAAACATCTTGAAAGATGTGTATTACTTCTCAGGGGCATTAGCAAAAGAAAGAATTTTTCGATCATAATATTTTAGAACAACATTGCTAGTAATGTAGTAACATTTTCTTTCCTACACCATTGTGTGTAGTGTGTGCGTGTGTGCGTGTGCGCGTGCGTCCATCCTACATTGGAGTCTGGGAACTAACTCAGGCTGTAGGCTCGGCCCTAAGTACTCTCACTCACTGAGCTATTCTGTTGATCTGCTGGTAATGTTTCCCAAACTTTTGTTCCATTGTTATTAAATCTAAAACTGGCTCTCTGTTATACACCTCGTGTTTATCTAGCAGCGCTCACTTATTAGAGACTTAGACATCTCCCAGGCCCGGCACACTCCAGTATTTTCTCAGACTTTATGAAAACATGAGCACATATTCTTGGGTAAATACTTAATGCACAGGGCATGTCCAGTTGTGTGAATGGTGGAAACAGTCATTCCCCCTGGCAGCCATGTTGGAGCCCAAGGCTAAGGAGAAGTGAGTGTTTTTATCTAATGCCTTATTATTCTTAAAACTAGACTTTATTTTTCAAACAATTTTAGAATGATAGGAAAATTGCAAATTCAGCGCAGTGTTCCCATGACCTCCCTACCCAGCCTCCTCCTCCAGTGATGAGGTCATTTTAATCAGTGAACTACTGCTGATGCTAATTGAAACCTATAGCTTACTCGGTTTTCCTTTGTTTTTATCTGCTGCCATTTTCCTCCTAGAGAATCCTGTCAGGAGTTAGGAATGTCACTCAGTTGTCATGTTCCCCTAGTCTTCTCTTAGCTATGACATCATCTTAGACTTTAATATTGCCGTTTTTGTGAGTTTTGAGGAAGGCTAGGCTCGAGGTGCTTCTCTCTGCCTTGGGTTTCGTTTTTGGAGACACGGTATAAAATGTACGAGGGGAGGATCACAGAGGTAAATGTCATCCTTATCCTGTAGTGTGAGGGGATGTGCTCCCAGCGTGACTGTGTCAGTGTGGAAGTTGTCTTCCGGCACCCAGCTTTGGTGATGGTCACCAGGTGTCTCAACTCCAAGCTCCCTGTCCTCCATGTCTGCCTTAGGAAGTCACTATTTCCATATCACAATAGAGCAGGATGGTGCCCCACTTCCTTGAAGGCAGAATAGGTACATAAATTACTTGAGTTTCTTCTGGGTGAGAGGTTGGTCTTCCTTTATTTTATATCATTGGGTCCTCAAGCATCTTTGAGCTCTGCTTATTTCTTTGAGTTGCTTATTTATCATCTTATGTTGTTGCTGTTGCTCAAACTGTTTTGCCCCCAGTGTTTGAGAGTGGCTTTATTTGGTCTGCATTCCTCTTATACTATCTCATAAGGATGTTGCTGTTGGTGGTAGTTTTTCCTTGTTTACTCCCTGGGAAGATGTGATGGTCTCATTGTGTGTATTTCCTCTTCCTGTTGTCCTCTTCCCAAACTGGATGGAGCCAGCCAGCCAGAGAACTCTGGTTCTTCCTGTTAGAAAATCTATTAGGGGTACTAGTTGGTAATTGTACTTTTTCCACTTCTGGAACCTTTTCTTTCTTTTTTGGGGGGAGGATTTCAGAAGACAAAGGAAAAAAATGTGTATGATGATATTTTGAGATCATGAAAACTACCTTTTATAAGGGTTTAGATAGCTTATAAATCCCAAACAAATTATTCTTGCCTCTTACTAAAACATTGAATATTTCAGATGGAACATTTTCCTTTTATTCCTATGAAAGACCCTTCATGCAACCAATGCTTTCATAAAGTGATTTTAGAGGAATGGATAGAGAATGATGTCACAAAATAAATGAATTAAATTGAGCATAATAGCTAACAACAATATTTATATAAAACCCATTTCTCTTGTATATTGCTTAATGATGGGGATATGGAATTTGGTGTTTGGCAGTTTTGCTATTGTGCTAGCTTCTTTGGCTATAGACTATATAGTCTGAGGCTTATGATAACCCTTGGTGATAGGATCTTATGAGAGAGTACTGAATCTGATCCATTAGAGAAAGAGGAAAGATGTCAGTATGACCTAAAGGAGCCACCGTTGGGTCTGTAGCTGTTCCTTGACTAATGTGTGGGTGGACAGAACATCACTACAGAATTTTAATTTAAATCTTGGCTTCTCACATTAAATCCATGTGTTTCTTCACTCTTTAAGGAACATGTAAGAGCATCTAATTAAGAAATTTTGTTTTAAATAATTATAGTTTGTTAGAAGCTCCACCAGCAAAACATTTTGGGAAACTTTTCCTATTAAGTAATATGAGTAAAGATTTTTTTTTCATTGATTTCGAACAAGATGAAATTAAAACATAAAGGTAGATACCAAAGTTCGGCTGTGGAATGAGTCTGTGTTCTCCAAAGGCTCACCCATCACAAGGTATGATGGTGACGTAGAGCACAGATCAGGTGTTGCTGAGATAATTATCATTTATTACTGATTTGCGGTAGCTATAAATTATAGGTATAGTAAAATCAGACCATACCTTCTCTTGGTGAAAACTTTGTTCTACTCTAATGATATACTTAGCAAAATTTATACATAGTTATGTCAGTAGAAGTAAGAACACAGATCAATACGCATGGGTTTATCTTCAAGGCTGAACTGTTTATTGGGTTTCATAGCAATGTTTACAATAACACATCACCTTGGAAGAGTAGATTTCCCTGATTCAGTGGGTAGGATTTAAAAGCAGTTGCTGTGGGAATTAGGATCTTTCCCTGGAAGTATCTGGTGGTACTAACAGCTCAGGACATGGGTGGGAATTGCTTTTCTTATTTCAGATGCACAGGAAAACCCGTGTTACAGATGTGAGTGAGCTTGTTTTAAATCTGTGGTTCTCAACCTGTGGGCCGTGTCCCCTTTTGGGGGTCAAATGATCCTTTCACAAGGGTCGTCTAAAGTCATCAGGAAACACATATATTTACATTAGGATTCAAAGCAGTAGCAAATTTATAGTCAAGATGAAACAATGAAAATAATGTTATGAAGGGGGGAGGGGTTCACCACAACATGAAGAACTGTATTAAGCGGCATTGGGAAGGTGGAGAGCTGTTCTTGTAATGGAACCTGCTGATTTATACGAAGTATCGTTTCCCTGGATTATTGAACCTTTGCTGAAGTCGTTAGAATCTCAAAAGGAAGAAATACGCTGCTCTCATCGGTTGCCTCTTAGAAGCTTCATCTATCTATGGAGTCCAGCTCAGCAGGAAAGAGAAAGAAAATTGACCTTCATTCTAAAGATGTATAGTTTGCAAACAGAGACTGTGTTTTCATATCCCTGCCACCCAAGTCCGAATAATCACACACAGAAACTGTATTACAACTCTGTTTGGTCAATGTCTCAGGCATATTCCTAGCTAGCTCTTACGTCTTAAATTAGCCCATTTCTATTATTTTATATTTTACCACGATTCTTGTGGTTTGTTGCCTCACATCTTGCATCTTGAGCAGCTATATCTCATCTGCCTGACTCCACCTTCTTTCTCCCCTCACTCAGTTTAGTTTTACCACCCAGCTATTTTCTGCCCTCCATAGACCAAAGCAATTTCTTTATTAGCCAATGGTAATATAACATATTCATAGCATGAAGAGGGGAATCCCACATCAATAGTTTCCATAGGTGTTTTCAAAAACAAGAGGCACACAGTAAATAGTCACAGATTGCAGGAAAGCCCTGTCTGTTTCCTTGTGACTCCATGGCAACTCTTCTTTTCCAGAATTGTTTTCATGGATCTCACACCCCAAGCCTGCTGCCCTGCAGTGCAGGATTTTCTACCTCTCTAGACAAGCCTGGCCAGTCTTCAGAGAGCGCAGATGGGAGCAGCCATGTCAAATACGTTCCTAGTTCTCTTTCACTCTGCAAACTAAAGGATTCACTGACCCAGCCAGCTGGGGCTGAACCCATTTTCCCATGAGTATCCTGTGTGTTTTCCTTGAAGGGAAACTGTCATGGTAAACATCACTGTCCTTCCTGTATGTACGCTTCAGGTACTAGGAAGAAGGTCCATTGGAATTGAGGACCGCTAGAGAACACAGTCTTTCTAAAGCATTATATGCAATCCCGCAAGTGAGTGGCCTACAGCTCTCATCACTTTCTCAGCGAGGGTAGATGCATGGCTGGAGAGATGGCCCAGTGGGTAAAATACTTGACACATAAGCTTTTTGACAAGAGGTCCATCCCTTGAATCCATCATGGAAGAAGAAAACTAACTCTTGAAAGTGTTTCCTATCCATCCACACCATGACATGGGAGATGAGCAACTGGAAAACTGAAGATGCTTTAAGGATGAGATGTGTTTGGAGTAGCCAATCTCACCTTTGGGTCTGAAGCCTGGGTTGTTTATCATTGCATATGTACTTAGTTATAAGAGAGGACATGACACATCCCAGGAAATACCTATGCTTGGATGGATGGATGGATGAACGGACGGACGGACGGTACAGGGGTGACATTGTATTCATCTGCTATTTTAACCTCTAGCAGCTGGGAAGCATGATCTCTAACTTTAAAGAAAAGAAATGCCAGGCACAGGCTGGTTTGAGTGTGAATAAAATGAATTGGATTCAAATGCACTGAACTGGAAGTAAAGGTATTTTCCAAAAGAAAAGGTTCCTCAAGCGCTGTAACTCATGGGAGGTTTCAAAGATGTCATAGAAGGGTTCAGGGATGTGTCTGCATAAAGACAACCCAGACTAGGTATAGGGTATAGATTCAGAGAAGAATAGAAAAAAAAAATGTCTAGATTCTGGGGTGGATGCAATGCAACCCCCTTCCCCTGCCCTGCCAAATTCATGTGAATATACACTGTCTCTTTTTAATTTGGGGAATGGATCCTGGGAGATCAATCAAACTCACAGAGAGCCAGGAGGAAGCTGGGGCTGGGAGAGGTGGGGATAGTTTGGAGTTTTATCCCCACTCTTCAGGCCCTCAAAGGCTCCTTTCTCTTCTGCTCCCCCCTCCCCCGTATGGGGTATTTGTAGTCACTGGCAGAGAGACTTCATTTCAGCTCTACCAGGAGCCCTCAGGGTGACCAACGGAAGAAAATATGAGTGCTTTCCTAGCAAGAGATTATATTCTGCCCTTGAAAATAGTCGAGGGCTTACTCATGGCTTCGGGTCCTTCCTTCTGGTGTGGACTTTAGACTACTCTGACCAAGAGATATCAGAGGCAAGACGTTCTTCAGCTTCCATAGAAGAAAAGCAAACATGTACCAAGTCACATTTGAGGTTAGCTGCATCTTGGCTGTCTGGGGTCGTCTACTCATGACTGTTTTTATAACAATGACACCATGGGAAAAGTCCCAGTTGAACACCAGAGAAGTCTCCAAAGGGGGAGGAGTCTGCTAAAGGGTAGAACTCTTTCTAGCATAGCACTTCCCAAAGACCCGGAGCTGGGAAATCAAAGCATAGCTTGGAGGATGACTTGCCTTTTTGACCTGAACTTAAGTGGATACTGAACTTGTGCTTCCACTGGGCATAGTCTCTTTCTGCCAGTTGGAGACCGTGTCTCAACAACATTCTCCAAATTCATCATTGTATATTACTCAAACGGGGAAACCCGGGATTGGCAGTACATCGATTTTTCTAAGTAATTAATTCCCCTACATCTCTCTCTCTCTTTCCAGATCAGAAACATATTTATGACAA
This sequence comes from Alexandromys fortis, assembly GCF_014885135.2. NCBI lineage: Eukaryota > Metazoa > Chordata > Mammalia > Rodentia > Cricetidae > Alexandromys > Alexandromys fortis. The sequence continues at coordinate 31,562,814 of NW_026067909.1, read as the reverse complement.
ATCTGGATAATAAGAACTGCAGTGTAAATTACGCTCAGAGGAGTCAAAGGGCACTGCTGAGGTCTGGGAATGTTACTCTGTGTGCTGCTGATTTCATTCACCTTCTTTCTCTTCCTCCAAAGCTTACCTTTGAGCCACCACGCTCACATGGTCTGTGCACTGTCTGTCTGCCATGAAGCTGCACATAGCAACAAGGAAAACAAACAGAATAGAACAACCAAAGCCCGGTAAGACAGTATCAAAAGATTCTGTGAGGGAGAATATATCAAAGTATAAATAATAGGTCTGAAAAACTTAAATCCTGGGCATCATTAAGTAAGTGGCCAAAATAACAAAAATGCTTCTAACGGTGGGACAGCAGCATTTACGCCATGAGCTGGGGCTGATTCTTTTCTTTTCTGTTGTGCTACAGTGGATGGTGACGGTCCGTGTGACGTTTCCCAAACTGTGACGGAGGCCCACGGTGGCTGACTATATAATGTGATGGCTTGGAATGGTATCATGGAAAAATAATATCTTCTTGAAGGAAAGCAAGTAGAAGGACATAGTAGGGAAGAGACAGAGCTTTGGGTTCACTTACGGATCTACAAGTGAGTAGGCCATAACCACCTGGCTAAGGCTGTGGTCTGAGTTTCTATTCTGCCCAGTTCCTGCAATTGTTAAGTCCCAATGAAATCACACAGAGGTCTACAATAACTATAAACTGATTGGCCCACTAGCTCAGGCTGCTTATTAACTCTTATAACATGTATTAGCCCATTATTCTTGTTTATATTAGCTACATGGCTTGGTATCTTTTTCAGTGAGGCAGTCACATGCTGCTTCTTCTGTGGCTGGGCAAGGACTGCAGAGAGAATGCTTCCTCTTTCCCAGAATTCTCCTGTTCTCATTGGCCCACCTCTACTTCCTGTCTGGTTGTCCTGCCTATACTTCCTGCCTGGCTACTGGCCAATTCGTGTTTATTTAAAATATAATTGACAGAATACAGACCTTGGTCCCACACCATATGGTGAGCGTATGTGTATATGTATATTATATTTGGAGGAACATGGCAGCAAATAATGCTTTTATAGTCAGGGGAGGTAATTTCTTCCTAGGCCTAGATAAAGGACTTGCATGCTTCACGGGTGATCACTGTCAGTCATTACCTAGTTCTGACAAGGTGCTTCCAGGTTAATGACTTGATATGATACAAATGCAGCCTCCCTGCATAGACGATGCCATCTTTCCTTTGTGTTTATTTATCTATGTATTTAGATGTATCTAAGCATCTTGGTGGGGAAGGCCACAGGAGCTCCGTGTTACAGCAGGAAATCTTGCTAAGTTCACACTAAAGCAGAGTGCTGTCCCTCCTTCCTCACCTACCCACGCGCCTCTCACCTGACAGGGAAAGGCTTGCAGCACCTGCTAAATGCCTGGCTGCACAACTTTGAGCAGCTGTGAAGCCCACACTCACTGTCTGAATGCAAATCGTGAGCACCATGGCTCAGGCAGGACCGACCTTCCCCGCAAAACTGCTCATTAATTTCTTAGGAGACTTATTTCCAGACAGCTTGCTACTAAATAAACTATGCCCGCGTTTGTGTTATGATTTCTTGTTATCTATATTAACAGCACTTAGACGCTTTCTGTACATATGCAGTGTTCGCTCATTTACATTCAGTGCGGTTTGATCATATTCCAGGCCATGAGCCAGAATGCTCGGCAGCAAGGAGATGGAGCCTTTACCTTTAGTAAGTACAAACAGAGCAGCCATGACCAAACACTGGGTTCGTGATTCAGGGGCCAGGGGAGTATGGAGGAGGAAGGCAGAAATCAGATCCAGCACCAGAGAAAGATAATGGAGGATCTGGTTTGAAAATTGAAGAAGAAAGGTTGGTAGCCTGGCTAAGGAGGGCTTGCTAGACGAGGCCTCTAGGGTGGAGGCATGGAGGGAGGACTTTGAGTGATAGCCCCGGAACATCCGCAGCGCACCACACCTCTGAAAAGCAACCCCCACGCCCACGGGCTGCGGCAGTTTCTCCCCGGTGTTCCTCATGATAACTCTGCGGTGTATTCTATACCCCACAGACAGGTGAAGGGTCCCGTGTCTTCGTTAGCATCTCATCGTCTACCTCATAGTGGGGGATACCTATGTGACTGATCGTTCAGCGTCCCATCTCGGCTCTGTCTCTCCTAACCTCACTCAAGCTGCCCTGCCGGCCGTCTTGTTGCTGGTCTTTACTCTCTTCCAGTTAATTACGTAAGGACTTGCACCAGAGACAAGAGAGTTCATTAAGCTCATTAGGAACCTCGCTTCTGGCCAGGTAAAGTTTTAGCCATATTTGCTTTGGGCTCCTGGCGCCATCTTTCTAGTCCCGGGAAGGGTGCACTTCCTCGCCGCTCCTCTGACCTGACTGAATGGGTGTGCTGTGGAATCAGCTCTCTGTCTTCCTGTGTCATTTCTGTGTGTGTAGATAAGCATATTCACACAGGGAACGGCAGATCCAGGAGAGAATTTAAAATCGAGTAACACATATTATCCAGCATGAAAAAGGAAAAAAAAAGCACACACCAAAGAGATGAAAATTTAAGTCATTGGTTTTCACACACACACACACACACACACACACACACACATACAGCATGAAATCTAAAGACGAACAAAAATATTAGAAAGAAATGGCATCTGTCTGATAGAATTTTAAATACTATAAGTTCCTATGGGAGGCAAGGATCAATAATGATTAAAATCATTAATCAAGACAGCTTATCTTTATCTTCTCAGTGTTATTATTTTAATAAAATATTTTTCCTTAGTGTGTTCTGAAGCTAAGGCTTTTTTTCCTGGTACCTGTTATCTGTGATGACAAAATGAAGGATTACTGCATAATTTATTTCTTTTCCCCTAAAAAAAATGAGAGCTAACTGCTAAGACAGCTCCCACAAGGAGGCAGATAGTCAGGCTTTAAATGTCAGAAACAGTAGAAATATCAGAACGCCGTTCTTCCTGAATAACCACTGAGGTCAGAGGCCAGGCTGCTAGAATAACTGCTGAAGGTCATTCCAGGGAGCTGGGGGTTTTATTCTTGTGGACTTATATAGCTCCTTCCTGATCCTGTGAACTCTCTCACCGGGTCACAGAGAAAAGGGTCTTACCCAGTGTTACTGACGAATCAAATCAAAATGCCTCTAAAAGCACTCGTCCTCAAAGAGAAAATCAACAGGAAGAAGACAAAAAAGCTAAGTGCTGTGCCTGAGAAAACTCTTCCGGATCTAATTCCACGTATGGAAAAATTCCTAGGTATTTTCTGAGCCCAATGTAGAGAGGATGTCATTTCTCATAATCTACCTCCCTAAAGTGACAGATTAAAAAAAATGTAGCAGCTAAATATAAAGTTTTTAATCACTGTTTGCATTACCTTTGTTCCCAAAGAAAAGACTACTCCAACTCTCTAACTTTATACGTTCCTCCAGACATAACTTCCAGCACATTCCATACATGTCATGGTTGAACCTGAGGTTTGTGTTCCTTGGACTTCATTCAATGTCTGCTCCATGATCTTTGCTTTCGGCACTCTGGGTTGAGACTAGGATCTCTGGGTGCCTTGTGCAGTTGCTCTGACATCTGCAGGCCTCAGAAGCTGAAAGCAGGCAGCACTGGGTGTTGAGAGGCCCACTTGGTGCAGCCCCCCCCCCCCCCGACCTCCAGTCATGATCTTCAGTGCAAGCCTAGTGGGTGTCTCTTGCTTGGTCTGGTTTTGGAACCGGATTATCCTCGGAGAAGAGGGTTTATGCTTCCTGGCCCTGGGCCATTTCAGAGTCACAGCTGCCTTGATTTTTTTCCATGCAGGGTTTCATTCCGGCTGTGTGAATGCCACACTATCAAGTTGAAGTGTGCTTTAAGAGAAGAAAGTGAGATTTTTTTCTGGGAAGATGCTTTTCAGTTTTTTTTTTAAAGTAATAAGTACATTCAGATACAGACTAAGAAATAATAAGCCTTCCGTATCTTGCCAGAAGTAGTTTGGGGTCAAATATGGAAAGAAAAGTGAAGACAGTCAGAGCGGGAACCATACGTAAGCGGTGGGACATGTTGCATGGAGACCTGACTTTCTAAACGTGTCGAACAAATTAGACATGAAGTGCGAGCCAAGCTAACACAGCTTCTGCGTCTCCTTTTGGCAGTTCTCTTTAGTGTTTGAAAGTGACCTCCTAGGCAGGCGGCTATGGAGCTGACCCTCCGAGAGGTTGCCAATGCCTACCTCTAGGTAGCAATCATACCCCCAATGTCTGTGTTCCCTAGTGAATGAAGGTGTGAGCTTTCGGAAAGAATGGCTCCGTGTAGCCCTGTGCCTTAGCATAGACCGCTCATCCCTTTTGCTTCACATGGGCTTCCTCTCTTCTGCTTTGGAAGGTAGTTGAGTTCTCTAGACTGATCAACTATTCAAGCCATTGTTTCCCGTTTCCTCTCAGCTAGCTGTGAGTCCCTCTTGCTAGGCAGCTATCTGTCATCCTTCATCCCAAGCAGAGTCTCTTCTCTGCTGGGTAAAAATAGGAAAGAGACTTTATTTTAGGGGTGTCTCTTCTGTCTTGGGTTCATGATGATGCCACCAAAGGTGGCCCTTAAACACAGAGTATGGCCGAAAAAGAATCTGAGAAGCTCATACCAACGAGACCATGATAACAACACAGTGAGTTAACAGCAGAATCTTTTCACAGCGAATTCATCAAAGTTAAAATCGTGGCTCATGTTTATTCAGATGGACAAAAAGGGTTAGAAAAGTCTAAGGAATTTGCTCCAAGACAGCCAATTACTGATTGAGTTCAGAATCAATCCCAGGACAGTATCTTTATAAAAGCCAATATCACAAACACCTTTGATCACCTGACAGTAGATGGAAAGAAGCTACATGGCAGTTTAGCTTTCCAGCTTCCAGCAGCCTATATGTGTGTGCACAGTGCTTTATGTGTGCACACACACATAAACAAAGATAGATTAGTGAGTGATGTAATATACAGTAGCTTAATCTGGCTGTCATATGCACATTCCTATTATACATGTTATCTTGTATCACACACACACATACACACACATACATATATATGGAGAGTATGTCTATGCAGCTAACTGGCTCATAGGTTGTAGAGTTGGCAGTGCAGGGCCTATAGAACAGGGTAGAAAGGTCAAAAGAGTAGAGGCTGCCATCTCGTGTCTCAGGTCTGTTTAGAGAGAGGAGAATTCCATCTTTCTCAAGGGACATCAAATTTCTAGGACTTTCCCATGCTTGAATGAGATCCACCATGTTGTAGAGGGTGACTTAATTTACCCGAAGTTCAACTGTAAGTGCCACCTAAGAAACACTCTCTCTAGACTGACGATTGGCCCACCTGGAATCACAGCCTTGCCAGTTGAACTTAGGAAACTCAGCATCCCATTGATGACAGGCAGTTGTCTAAAATTGGTGACTCACAGCTTGGGGACTTTTCTGAGGATCTGTGGTTTTGCTACTGTAACTGTGAAGCAGAAGTCCAGGGGGTAGGGGGTGTGAGTGGTAACAGCCTAGTCAGGGTCACCCAATGGTCTCCAGAAAGTCACCCTTGGAGAGAGACTTACTAAGAACCCAAGAAGTCTGGTTAAAGGTGAAGACTGTGGCGCCGGCTCAGTAGGTAAAGTGTCTACCACACTAGCACGAGGACCCAAGTGTGAATCCCAAGAGGACACAGCAACACAATCTGTCATTCCCCTTACAGAGAGATGGGAGGCAGACAGAGAATCCATGGATGCTTATAAGTCAGCTAGCCTGGCACAGGCTGTGCTGAACTCTTGAAGGTTTTCATAGCAAGGAAGGTGGAAGGAGAGAACCTCCACCCAAGGTTGTCCTCTGGCCTTCATGTTTGAACACAAACACGCACACATATGTGTACACACACACACAGAGACATGTGCACATCTTCATGCACAATACATGCACATAAGCTTTTACACATATGCATACACATGCACACATATGTTTACTTGTACATACACATACATGCCCACTCACACACATGCATGCAAGCACAAACATACATGCAAAAACTAAAATTAAAAGGTGAAGCTCACAAGTGCCTTTCTTACTATCATAAAAGCTATGGGTTCAGTAATATTCTTCTGCCTTGACCCCTTCCCTGAGCTGCAGTGTTTTGCAGTGTTCGGAAGGGGCCTTTATTAGTCAGTGTGGCTGGGATGGAGCTGTGGGTGTCATCTCATGCCCCGTGTTTTTCCTGCTGTCCTGATCTGGGTCTCTATTTTATCAGTGTAATGTAGTTAGGGTAAATGAATGATTCTGGGCACGAAATCAAGCTTTGTGTGTTACTTTGCCTTGGACTGCTGGTGGACTTGTAGAGCTACTTAACGTATACCTGGCCACGCAGTAACCTTCTGTTTTAGGTGGGTACTGTCATCCCATGTTCTGTTTGAAAAAGAAAACCTGTGGAGTGAGGAAAGAAGTCACTGCTCAAGGGAGGTCAACCTCATCGACCCTTTTCAAGTTGACCATGCAGACAAATGACCTTGATATCTAGGATCCAACCTGGATGTGTGTTCTACTAGAAATGCTGTTGCTTAGCATCCTAGATCCCATGATGACACCTAAACTTGGGGGTGATGTTGAATAGACTTTAGGCGTTAAGGTCGTTTACAGCAAAAGTGACTGACCTGGTCTCTAACTCTTGTCTGATCTAGAATTATTCTTCCAGGAAATCTCAGTAACATCTGGAAGATATGATTCCCCTTGTAGTTCCATCCATATTTTTATTACAAAGGGTGTTTTCTTAATAATCAGTTCTGGTTTACTTCCAAATGAATAAGCGTTGGGTGTGGTGTTGCACACACCTTTAGTCCCAGCACTTGGAAGGCAGAGAGGCTAATGGGTCTCTGTGAGTTCCAGGCCAACCAAGGTCACATGGTGAGATCCTGTCTTCAAAATCCAAAAAGTAAAATAAATACCTAAGAAAAGTAAGATGAATTAGCCACATCTTTGAAGCAAAAGTCATCCCTCACCACCTTTGACTTTCTAATGTAAAGATAAGGTTTTTTTTCCCCCTTAAATCAAGTTACTTAAGAATCTGAACAGAAACTTCACACCTGCAGATCATCTTAGAAAAATGTGCAAAACGCAGACACATTCTTAACAAATATAGAAGTAGCATCCACACATTGGAAATAGCAGCCGAGAACCATGCAATCTTACCAACTTGCAATAAACTTTCAAAATGAAAAAAAAAATGCTCCCCCCAAAGAACAGATCAGTCACTTTGAATCGTTCTACTGCTAAGATGGGAAGACATTTGTCATCATTTTTAGCACATTAGTTTTTATCTGAGGACATTTGAAAAAAAATCACTTGATTGAAAATATAAAAGTAAAAACAGGAATGGTTTTCCTTGGGAGCTAGTATTTGCTATTGCAGAGTCTTGTACTACACTTAAGGGGTGTAATTAATTACATGCATCCCATTAAGTTATACCAGCATGTCACTTTGTATGGTGGTTTGAAAGAAAATGGCCTCGAAAGGGGGTGGCACTGTTAGGAGGTGTGGCCTTTTTGGAAGACGTGTGTCACTGTGGAGGCGGGCTTTGAGGTCTCATATATGCTCGAGCCACGCCCAGTGCCTCAGCCCACTTCCTGTTGCTGTGAATCAAGATGTGAGAATTCTTTGCTACTTCTCCAGCACCATGCCTGCCAGCCTGTTGCCACGCTCAGTGTCAATATGGTAATGGACTAAACCTTTGAAATGGTAAGCCACCACCTCAATTAAGAGTTACTTTGGTCATGGTGTCTCTTCACAGCAATAGCAACCCTAACTGAGACACCTTATTTAGGTGTGCTTGCCTCATTGCTGCCATGTGGAGGAAGACTTATCCACATGAATCAGGAAGCACTGCATGCAATGTGGATGAAGTATGTACAGCAGATATCTAGGTGAAAACAAGGCCAAGTGATCGGCAGAGGACCTCACGGCTCTTCAATTTGATCATCCAGGAGTGGAACTGGACCCTTGACCCACTAGTGAGCATCTATCTGCCATCAGCCTTACTATCCAGTGGCTTCTGTGTTAGTAACAAGTAAATACAAACTCAATTCCCAGAATGTTATTCACATTCGGAGCATTGCTAGCCTTAGACTGGACACTATCATCAATCAAGTAGAATTCAAAGGGATAGGATGAGTAAATTTTAGCAATTTTGTTGTAAGTCACAAAGTTTACAGATGAAAGACTTGAAAAGTTCAGATCAACTTTATGATATCATTTATCTTGCTCCCAAATTTTTTCCATATTGTCTTCACTGTAGTTCGTGCCAAGTCTGGCTCATCACGCAGGCCCTTAGGTTCTGTAACAGCAGGTTACTTGGGGTGCTTGTGAGGTCTGAGCACATATCAGGTTACTATCCTTTCTGGGCATCTTGCTTCTGTTTATCTGGCCGTTCCTGTCTTTTCATATTGCAAGTAATATGTTAAACTGGCATAATAATTATTGCACAAAAACGTAAATCTGACCTATCATCCTGCTGTTGTAATTCTGTTACTCATTCCTTCTTTCTTTTATTCATCCATTAAAAGGCTACATGAAGTTATGGGATCAGCATAGATGTCTGTCAGTAGAAAAGATAACATTGTACCGTGTGCACTGAGGAGATTTATTCAGTCGGAAGGAATATAATCATGTTGTTGGCCAGAGAAAGGATTTTCCTGGAGATCATATGAAGTGAAATGTGTGGGTTCTAGATTGTGTATAGGCACATAAAATCACGCATAGACATGTCATCAAAATATAGAGGAAACAAGGTGAACGAAGAAAAATAGGAGGTGGGAGAAAAGGGAAGGAGTAGAGGTGAATGTAACCGAAACACCCGACATATTTGAACTAACTTTTCCTTATGAAACCCAATTCTAGGGGGAATGATATATTTAAAACTCTACTGAGTTCCCATATATTAACAGCCTTTAGAAGAATTATTGAATTTGTCTCAATAAGATGTAGATGTAGTTTTTCACTGCAAGTATAGATCAACTCTGTCCTGCCAGCTACTCCCAAATAACGACACAAAGACTTAGTATTAATTAGAAACGTTAGACCAATAGCTCAGGGCTTTTACTAACTAGCTCTTAAAGTTTAAATTAACCTAAATTTCTTGTCTACATTCTGCCACGTGGAGGTATCCTTTTTCAGCACGGAATGTACATCTTGCTTCTCTCTGTGTCTCACTGGCGACTCCAGTCTTTGTCCTTTTCCTCAGTGTCCTCTTCATTTGGCCCTCCTGCCTAACCTATTCCTGCATGGTTCTTTATTAACAATCAGAGCAACACATCTTCACAGTGTACAAAAGGATTATAGCAATAACACTTGGACCTCTTGTCATATATTTTAAACTTTGTTTCAATATTTGATTAGTACATGCCAGAAATTCCCACATATCCAAGAACACTGGACCCTCCTTAGTGAGCTACCTCTCACTGCTCTGAATTCTTACCTGCTCTTTAGTGTGAATATGATTCTCACACAATGATTGCTTCCTCAGCTAGAAGTGCCGTTCCTATCATTTTGTGCATACGCCATCATCCCTACTTTTTTTCTTTCTTTTTAATCCTTCAAGATCCACTGGAAGTCTTCGTTCAGTGCCAGGGTGTGGAGGGTATGGGTCCTGTGAATGCCAAGTTCTAAGGACAGTGCACAGAATACAGTAAGCACTTGCTAAGTGCGCAAAAAATGAATGAAGAATGAAAGAATGAATGAATGAATGAGAAAACTAGGACTGTCTTCCTAGGCAAATCACTGGGAGTCTCTTAAAAGGGAGCAGGGGTGGTGGTATGTACTTCCTACTCAGTTCAGAACCGTGGCAGAATGGTTTCTAAAGGTTTTTCTGAGGACCAAATACTGGTGAGGAAGCAGTGATGAGGAAGCAGTGATGGAGAAGCAGGGATGGGGAAGCGGTGATGGGGAAGCAGTGATGCAGAAGCAGTGATGAAGAAGCGGTGATGGGGAAGCAGTGAAGAGGAAGCAGTTATGGGGAAGCGGGTCTCTGAGAAGTTGCCTGTGTGGTCTTCAGATGAACTGATCTGAGGAACCTGTGCTTCTGTCTCTGTCAACTTTATACCCCTTACCTGTGATTAAAGCTCAGATGCCGAGATGCCGTTCAGTAAGCACAGTTGCCCTCTGTGTAGAATAAATGCATGCAAAGTTAACTAAAATCATGAGGGAAGGAGTGACAGAGCTGTAAGGACATTGCCAGAAAAACCTAGGTCCATGACAGATGAAGTTTATGGAAAATGCTGGGAAAACTGACCTTTAAGACACTGAAACGGAGGATTTTGGATAATATGATGTAATGCTGGTCAAAGGCAATTTGTGCCATTTCTGTCTGATGCTAAGGCCTTTAACCCAGATCATTGTTCTAAACTGTAAAGGGCAAGGCAAATTTAATGGAAAAACCCCAAACTCAAACTAACTTCAAAGACCATTTAAAACAGAGAAGACTTCTACGAATTAAATTTAGCTCTCTGCGTGCACGCCTATCACACCAGCACGTGCTAAATGAATACAAGCTAAGAGACTTTAGTTAAAGTATTTAACAGCGTGCAAATTATATAAAAGTTTATTTTACTTTCAACTAGAAAATGGTAAACATCTTACGTACTCTGGAATTCTGAGAAACTAGAGACTGTTGTAAGTTTTGTCAGAATAATTTAATTGACTCATGGGGAGGGTCTGTATATAGGACTATAATTGACTTTTTCAGGGGGATTTTTTTTTTGAGGATTTGGAAAAGAACCCAGAAATTCTGGGCTTTATTAGGATATGCCTTGCTCAGCCCGGAAAATTGCAAATTTCCCCAGAGTTAGGAGGTACGAGCGGCTGACTGTTAAATGCTGTTGAGCTGCTGGAGGGATGGGAGATGCTGGGACCGGTACAGTGGCTGACATCTGCATTCCACATGCTACTTAGTTCTGGACTCGCTTTGAAGGAGCCCAGTGGTCCAGCAGGCACCTGTCCTTCTCTGCACCTTTACCAAGATATCTATCAATAACTTCAGGGTATCATAAAAGACGGGCATCCCTATTTTACACTGATGAGTCATTTGATGCATTGCTGATACGCTGAACTAAAAGCACAGTGAGACTTATTATTCATTTCAAAGCCTCTGGCATATGATAAAGGCATATTGTAGAAAGAATGCCCAATTAATCATATCTAATGACATGAAATCTTTAGTATTTCTGAAATTTTCAGAATGCTTTTATTATTAAATAACCACTTAGGTCTTAATAAGTTGTACTTACTTAATGGTATTTTTATAGGCTAATACACTAATGAAGACTGTGGCTTAAACCATGTCTGTCTTTATCAGACCATTGGATCTCTTCCCTCCCTCCTTCCCTCTCTCCCTCCCTCCCTCCCTCTCTCCCTCCCTCCCTCCCTCCCTTTTTCTGCTTCAGCACCATAGGCAATAGGGCAGTGTTACAGCAATTTATCGAAGAAGCTGACTATTACTGAACATCAGTAAAAAGAAGGATGGAAACGAGTTGGTAGCATTCTGCTCCCAGCTTCTGGATGACGTGTGCTAAGACTCAAAGGGGCATTGAGAGGGTGAGCATCAAGCATCCTCGCTGCTAACCCATCCCATAACTTAACACCAAAGACGTTTATCTAACTGTTCCCCACTGGTGCTAAATGTTAGTAGTCCTGGCATGTGAAGGCTTTGGAGAAAATGTGAAATACCAGCGTTGACTCACGTGTCTTTATCCTTCCACCTTTGCCCAACTTAAGGGCGGTTTTTTGAGACTATTTTAAGATGAGCCACTGGTAGCTCTTCCCTCTTCTTTCCTGACTCATCTCAGCCTCAAGGTTCTAGCACAACTTTTGTTGTTTGTTTTTGTGGTTTTGTTTTTTCGAGACAGAGTTTCTCTGTGTAGCTTTGGCTCTCCTGGAACTCGCTCTGAGGACCAGGCTGGCCTCGAGCTCACAGAGATCTGCCTGCCTCTGCCTCCCGAGTGCTGGGATGAAAGGTATGTGCCACCACCTCCTGGCCCACCTTTTAATTTCAAACTCCCCAGAAAGTAGTTGCATCCACAAATGATTCTTCAGTTTTGCCCTTTTAAAAATTTTAAACTATTTACTTACTACTTTCATTACTTATTATTTACTTTACCATGTATGCTTTAGAGTTGAGTGTGAATACATGCATGCATGAATGTTTGCAGGTATGTGCGCAGGCAGACACGTATATATGTACTTGGATGACCAAGGTTAATGTAGGATGTTTCCCTCCATGGATTTCCACCTTATATACTGTGGGAGGGTCTAACACAGAATGCTTTCTGTTCATCTGACTTGTTGGCTTTCTCCTGGGGTTCCCTGTCTGCCTTCAGTCCATGTGCTGGGATGGTAGGCGGGCCATTCTGTCCATCTGGCTCTTTTGTGGGTTCTAGATGTCAAAATTCTGGTCCTCATATTTGCACGGCAAGTACCTAACCTGATGCTTCTTTCTTGAATAATCTTATTGTATAATTTTTAAAATTCCCCAAACGAATGCTATGTTTTCTTTTAATATTGTGTCCCCAGACAGGTCAAATAAAGACAAGGAACTGCAAGAATAAGCTTATCACTTAGCAGTCAAACAATCTAGACTTTCTCTTCTTGCCATAAAATCTTTTTACTCTTGTCAAGGGGACTCTGTGGAATCTTCCGAAAAGGTCAGAGAAGTAATAACGCCCTCTCCCTCTGGATTCAACTTAGTGTTCTTTCCTGCAGGAAATTCTCTCAGCTCAGACTTTTTAAACATCATATCTCATTACCTGATACTCCAAAATGGATCATGTACATTGCTCAGCCATGTCTCTGAAAGAGTTGTAGGCATGGGCAGCCCCTTGGCGAGGAACAGACAGGCTTAGAGAGCAAGGCAGGGCGATATTAGGAGCTCTTGATACTGAGAAACTGCTGTAAATACATGACCTAAAGTGGCAGGAGACTGGTCCTGGATCAAAGTGCTGGGAGAACGGTCTCTCAGGTGGAGAGACAATTCAGCCATCTTGAGGACTCAAATCTAAAGAAGGAAGAAGTTTTACGAGGGATGCACAGAACCAGAACCCAGGCTGATAAATTTCAATTTTTTTATTGGCCAGTAACTAGAGGCACAGAAGCAAACCCACGAAGGGTGAGCCTGGCGTGTTGGGGGCTAGTGCACCGTGTTCCCAAGAGACAGGATACTGTGCCATGATAGAATTGCGTTCCACAAAGCGGAGTTTGGAGCAGGAGGCTTTTTACTTGAAAATGAACAAGAAGGAGTGGTCTAAAAGCATCCAAAAGTCTGCACAAGGAGGCACTGAGGGATCAGTCAAAATCAAAGGGTGTTACCCAGGTCCTTGAATTCATGTGGAATCCGAACAACTGCCGGGAGTTCTGGAAAGATGGAAAGCAGTCCTCGGGTACCAGCGGACTCTCCTCACTGTGGATGTCAGAGAGGGCACCTTGTTTCTGACAGCAAGGGACATCTCAGAAGCAAGGCTCTGAGTTACAAGCCGCAGAGGCACAAATACCAAGTGGCTGACTGGTTTTTCACTCCCAAATTATGTCGTTGGCAGTGTCAGGGCTTAGACGGAGGCAGAAGTACAACCACACCACCCTACAGTGATTTCCCCTTTGTTTTACCACATGTTCATTATGCTTATTTTATTCTGAAATTTATTCTTTGAAAAAGCTATGCATATTGTCCTAGACATTGCTGTGATCAAACACCATGACCAAGAAAGGACTTGGGGAAGAAAGGGTGGGTTTGGTTTCGTGTCCTTGTCACAGTTCATTAGGTACACAATGTGTCTTGATCATATTCACCCACGCTGGGCTAGCTAACTCCCGTCTCACCGTCTCCCTCTCAAATGCATGTCCTCTCTCTTTCTAAAAATAACCCACTGAGTTCGGTTAGTGCTGCCGACGTTCACACAGGTAGGATGCCATCCTCTAAGGCAGTGTTTCTCAACGTCCCTAATCCCGTGACCCTTGAGTACAGTTCCTCATGTTGTGGTGACGCCAACCATAAAATTATTTCTGTTGCTACTTCATAACTGTAATTTTGCTACTGTCAGGAATCATAAAGTAAATATCTGAGTTTTCTGATGGTTCTAGGCAACCCCTGTGAAAGTGTCATCTGACCCAAAGGGGATTGTGAGCTAAAGTTTGAGAACCATTGCTCTAGGGCATAGACAGGCTGCCAGTGGCCAGTCCTCTTAAAGAAAAGAGATTCTCCTTCACCCAGTAGTGATCAACTGCCAACAGTTCCTTAGCTAGGGGTGGGGCCTTAGGACACATTTAATTTTTATCTCTCTTTTTTTTTAATTTGGAAGCAATCTTACAGAAAAGTTGCAAATAAAATAGATTTATCCCAGAACCCTGTAAACATGTTGTACTGTTGTTATGAAGCCCGAGTCCTTCAGTGTGTATTTTGAATATAAACAAGGTTATTCTTCCATCAAACCAATATGAAAACATCAGGCCACAGCCAGGAAGATAATACTCATACTGTGTTTCCATAAAACCCTGAGAGCCTGTCAAACTCCTCTTCCGTTGTTCTGAAGACACCCTTACAGCAAAGCATTGAGGCCACGAGCCATCCATTGCCTTTGGGTGTCATGAGCAGCTAACCCATAGAACCTGGAGTGGTCCTCAGCCTTTGCTTGGCCTTCAGGACCCTGGAGATGCCAAAAAAACAAAAAAACTCCAGACTGTACCATTAGCAGGTCTGCCTCAGTTGGGGTCGGTCTGAGGGCTACGTTAGCTGAGCCCTGGGTCTGCCTTTCTCAGAAGTCAAGCTGGAATTGTTAGCCTCATCCTACTGGATGGGGAACCTCAACCTGTCCTTCGTTTATTGCTCTAACTCTGAGAATTTGATTAAGTTATTGTCTGCCTGATGTCTCCACTCTGAAGACATTCTTCTCCTTTGTAATTGATAATTGCGTGGGCCTGAAGTGGAGGGTACAGAGTACTTGGAAATGACATAGACATCCTATTTTCCCTCAAACTGCCAGTGCGTGCCTGCGTGTGTGCAATCAGCAGTCACCTGCGGATACCTATGGTGTTTAATGAACAGCAAGCTGTTAGTCTTTACTGACTTTAGTGGCCAAAGTGACCTAGATTTATCCCTCACAAGGCTCATTCAGATGGGTTCTGTGTCCTTTTGACCTGTTCCCGTGATTTTTAAAGAGCATTTATTTAATCACTGGCACAAGATGTTTGAAGCTCACTGTGTGCCTTTTCTGCTCCAGCTTTGAGGTCAGTCAGTCCTTCCAGGGCCCTATTCCTGGATGCAGAAGAGAGTGTACAAAAAAGCAATGGTCAATCACAGTTCTTCTTGGGCCTCTCATCTGGGGAATGTGGCTAACTCAGGTTTGCTCAGAGCTGGACTTAAAGACTGTATCAGGCAAGGAAGTCAATTAAGAATCACAGAGAATGATCCCTTCACTGTTGGAAGAAAGGAATTTTAGATGTAAATGTAAGTTGGTGTTTACATTACTATTGCATCTATATGTTTACATTGACCAGAGGTTATTCAATGCCTCATTGCCAATCTAATTGAATGGAATTCTTTCTGGATTTTTTTCATCTCCCATTGGCCATCTTCTTGCCTGGCTGTGAGAAACATGGAGTTATTTACCTACAGTATTAAGTCCTCTTTGGGACTTAAGTTTGGTTTCCATCCTTTTATACCCAGCTGTGCTGTGCCTCACCAGGCTGCACTCTCTACTCATGTGAACACGGTTCTCATTCCATAAGGATTCAGGCTCTTTGGGTAGAGTTACCACATGTTTAGATGTTTTCTTCCTGCTTGGGGACCACACTCTTTACTAGGCTAAAAGCTCCTCACCTACTGTGTAGATGCCTCCTTGTATTTGAGGCTTCTTCAGACTTTTAGTTTTTCTCTATTGCATTTTATTTTACATCAGATTCAAGGGATAGAAGGTGATGTTTTGATTCCTGTTTATAAGGTATAATAATCAAGTTAGGGTACTTAATATTTCTGTCTCCTTGAAAACTATAAACTTCTTGGAAAAAACACCTTAATTAGACATAGTTATGAGCTACAGTTTGGTATTGGAATGTGTGTATTATTTCAAATACAGGGTTCCTTCAGTTCTCTGGGACTTAGAATGACGTATGACGTCAGTGTCATCAGCCAATACTATCATCAAGTATCAGATCAGTTAAAGGTTGGACCATCAAATGTAAACTGTTCACAAAATGTCTTTTTATGCAAAGTGATAATCACATAAAACTAATCCACGTCACTGCCAATCAAAAAGGCCTTTCATAAAACTGTCCAGGTCGATGACGGTGGCAACAGGAAATCTTGTTTTGAAACTTTTAGTGGACATCTGAGTATCTGTTAGAAAATAAGTTTTCACCCTCTGGTTTCTGCATCTTTATTTCAGGATTTTTTGTTACTAGGCAGTAATGCCTCAGTCATGTGGCAATTCTCTTAAATTCTATACAAAATCAGTCTCCAATAAGCCCAAATATTTTAAAGTGGATTTACATTTAAAAGAAATTCTTTAAAGAACAATTTTACTTTGAACAAAATTATTTTTCACATATTGAAAGAATTTTATTTATTATCAAAGCAGATGTGCTTGCTCTACTCACCCTCCTAGTCTGCCTTGTGTTGGAGCCTCATTTAGTTCAACCTCCACCCAGCACATCCACCCACTCTTGCCTCACCCCAGGAGGATCTGCAGCTCTGTGGCCGTCAAAGGCACCTTACTGAGAGGAATACAAGCAGGTTCCTTCAATTATTCTTCACTCAAAGTCATGCTAAACTTTGTCACTTTAAGAATATTAACTTTTAGGGGAAGTCTTGGGCTCCATTTAGAGAATGTTTTACTGTCTGGTTCTTTCAGGAGGAAGAAATGTCTGTAGTCCCCCACCCCCCACCATTTGGGTCCCTACTTGTAATTTAGCCATATGCCATGAGCACAACTCACGACGACCACAATCCTCATGGGGAATGGCCTATTGTTTACTTAAAAGAGAACATTATGCTAGCTTCATTAAAAGTAATGTCGCTATGCTTTGAAAACACAAAGTCGATGCTATTGTGCTTGCTTATATTTTATGGCCAATACATCTGACAAAAATTCCATCAGAAGCCAGTCCTTTCCCATCAGATTGAAATGAAACAGAAGCTGCATCAGGGTGCTGGCAAGAAACAGACCTTCTTCATCATGCTGGGGGCACACCTCAGCTCTCAGCTCACTGTTCGGCCAAGAAGTTGCCCCATTCCCACACTTACTTCTATTTTATCTCTTTCCAAGTGTGTATCCAAAGGGAGTTTTCATAAGTAGGTTCCACATAATCCAGATTTCACATGGCAAAGGCCATGGAGGAAGTCAGTGTTTGGCTGCAGCTCACGTACCTAGCACCTACAGTTCCAAGCATTCTTTCAGGCCATAAACCATATTCTTTCTGTTGTTGGCTCAAGCTTTTTTTTATGGCCCATTTACCAGTGGCGGTTAAAAATCAAATTAAAATAATAAATGTGTGTGTGTTTCCAAATGACTTAGTCATCTGGGTAGCCAGGCATTGCAATGCCAAGATAAGGTCAGGAATCAAGGAAAAAGCAGTTTTAAAATGTGACATGCTCTTAAAGCATGCTTATTTTCACACTTGTGTCTGAAATTAGGAGAAATATTTCAAAGGGTACACAATTACAAACTTTTCATTCGCATACGAATATGTCAAAGTTTCGGCAGGCTATGGCAGAGGCGTCTGTCTCCTGTGGTGGCTACATGGCTTCTCACTGACTCTGCCTACTCCCTCTCTAGATCTTTCCCAGCCTGGCTATATTCTGTTAAGCTATTGGCCAAGGGAAGCTTCTTTATTCATTAACCAATAAAAGCAACACATAGACAGAAGGACCTCCCACATCAAGGCATGTTCTCTGCTGGCTCAGGACAGAGTCAGCATCATGCCTTTGGTTTCTTGAGTCATCTTCTCCTGGCCTTTACAAGAGGCCGCTCTTTCTGGAGTCTTCTCTCCACTTCTCAGTGCTTATGCTGGCAGGACACCTTGGACTTTCATTTGGGGAATCTGATGCCCATTGCAGAAAGAGTCAGATGAGAGAGTAGTTTAGGAGAACATCTTGTGACCTTAACAGGAGTTTTGAGTTCAGTAAGTCACTACTTAGAAAGATCCCATTCTGAGGTTCTTTCTCAAATAGAAATTATTTGTTTGTTTATGTGTTCATTTCTTTATTTGTTTTTTATTATTTATTTTAGAAGGGGTCTTTATGAAGTTAGGCAAGCCATCAGTCTAGTTGGGAACTACTTTAAAATTCTCATCTCACTTCCATCATCTCCCAAGTACTGGGATCATAGGCATGGCCCACCACTCTGGGCTTAAACAGTGCTATGGATCAAATTGCTATCACAAAGGCTTGGCAAGCTTTCTGCCAGTGGAGCCACATCCTCAGCCCAACTCTTATTCTTTATGAGAGGAAGACTTTTGTTAATTACTTTGCTCCATGTAAAGGTGAATTTCTGAGTTCCAACATGGCCATGTGACCAATCACAGTGATCCCACCTCACCTCCCCAGTCATGGTCATGGGACCACTAGGGAAGCATCTTGTAGTCATGTGATATCACTTGCCCTTGGTAAGTTTCTCATTTCATTTCCTTGGGGCAGTGGTGTAGCATCTTTGTAGGACCGAGGCATGCTGCTACAATGCCTTTTTCCTTCAGGGAAATGTCATTTTTTTTCTGTATGAGTCTACAAGTATTTTTCTTTTTTCCTTTTGTAAGCAAACATTTGTCAGGCAAGAAACTATGCCCTGAAATGAGAGGAGTTTGTTAGATGGCAGATGAGAAAGCAGGCTCTTTGGATCAGGCTTAAAGGATTCTCCCGAAACATGCAAATGTTGGGGTTGAAAGGAAATATTAAATTAGAGAAAACCTGCCTATCGTCTTATGCCTGGCCACAGCAGAGGCTCAAGGAGAGGAAGCCCTGCCAACAAAATAAAGACGGACTTGAGGCAGGTGGAGGAGTGAATTCTCATCTGGGCTGCCTTGGTCCGTGGCTCACCACTGATCCTCTTAGGCAGTTAATTCAATGAAGGATACAGAAAAGTGGAAGCTGCAGGCCTCCTTGTTCACAGATGCAGGGCTCTCTCTCAAACCATCCATGGTCTACTGTGCCCCATTTATCATCTTGAAATGAAGTGCACAGATCAAATTAAATAGACTTCATTTAAAACATCCAAATTATACAGTAGAAATAAGTTCAGAGCAATTTAAAATACACGAGTCTAATTACTAAGAATATGCAGAAAATACTCAGCGGAGCCACGCTTCTCCAAAGGAATCAGTAGGCCGACGCTGGCTCCTTGCTTTTCTTTCTTCCAAACTCCCAGCACATATTTAATCCCCAAGCCATTGGCATGAAGCTACAGGCCCTTGGGAAGTGACTAGATCCTCAGTGTGGAGCTTTGAGAGTGGGATTAGTTATAGAAGTGGCTCTGGGAAGCTTGTGTGTCCTTTCCATAGTATAAAGACACAGTCACAGGTTCCATCTGGGAGAATCAGCCCCTCAGGACACAAACTTGACTGGAATCTTGACTGTGGACTTCTCAGACTCCAGAATCTTAAGGAAATGACTGCCATTGTTTACAAACCTCTCAGTCCAAGCCTTTTGTTATAACATCCAATTCTCCTTTATGTAAAATATTTATAAATATGTAGATGTAAATGCAGGCAGATTCAGGTGCTTTTGTGATTGTGAGGTAAGCCTCGGGGAATCTTCTAAAATAGCAATGCTTGGGTGTCCTAGTTTCCTTCCTGCTGGTATGAAAAAAAGACTGACAAAAGGTGTTGATGTTAGTTTACAATTCTACTTTTCAGACTGACTTTTCAACAAGTCAGGATAGCAGGAACTTGAAACAGCTCCTCACAGTGCATTCAAAATCAAAAGAGCCAGAGAGGAATGAACTCAGGCTCACTACTCAGCTCTACTCTCTGTCAGTTCAGGACCCTTTAAACCTAGAGCAGGACGCTGCTCACAGTGGGCGGCCTACAGCATGATTGACACTCCCAGTGGGCGGAGATTTCCTCACTTTAGTTCACGTAGTCACGATAACGTGTATATGCGTGCACAGGTGGCATATTGCGTAGGCACGCACAGGCGGCTCCGTATTGTGTTGCAGTGATCACTAATACTGGCCATCACATTAGGAGAAATTCCTTTTTGTTCTATTTTGCTTTCTCTTATAAGTAGTTTGAGGAGTAACAAGGACCTTTTGGGGGGGGGGGTGTTCAGCCCCAAGGCCCTCCTCAGGATTCAGAGAAGGAGCAACAGCCAGCACCAGCAAAAGCCTCGGGATCTGAGAGCGAATGAATCTCTCACTCCGTGCTTTTCCTATTCAGTTTCTTTACTCTTCTACTTCTGCTCTGATTCTCCCGCCCTACTTCTAACTTCTCCTAGCTTCTTCTTCTAGCTTCTTTTTTCTAACCTAAAGCTCTCTTTCTTCCAGGAGCCTTGAAGTGATAAAGAAATTCAAAGGTTCTCCCTATTGATCAAAAGTCCATTCATAGGGTAAGTGATTAGGAATTGAGCCATTGCTATGGCAACGCAAATGCTTCAAGATTTCAGGAGTAAAACTGTAACTATATGGGAGGGGGCACAGTGCCCAGTGACAAACTTTGAGACACAGGTCTATTGTTAACAGACTTGACAAGCAAAGAATTGGCAAACTTAATTTAGGGGGCTCGGTTGGACATCTGCTACTCTAACCTTGTGCATAGCTGTAAGGTTTTACACTTATGGTCCATTTACAAAAAGCCATTAGTTTAGTTTGAGCTTGCTCTGAGTTAAGAGGTAAAAGTGAGCTAATCTGTATGCAGTTAATCCGAGGCGAAAGGAACAAATCCGGCTTTTAAGTGTCCATAGTCCTCGTGGGACAAATAGATCTAGTTATGAAGCATGTCCTAATATATATTCTATATACTAATGTTAGACAGCTAAATGAAAAGTCATCTTTCTAACCAACCACAGATTTATGTGCCTAGTGGATTGAGTGTGATCATGAGATTACACACACACGTCACGTGAGATTACACATTACAGTGTAGGTACTGGGGAGACTTCTGGAAACTGGCTCGCTTCTGTTCAAGCAGCTTGGCGTAGTGTTCTGTGTTCTTTCAGTATACAAATGTTGCGGAGAATACCAGTATAGAAAAATCCTGAAAAGAGTGAAAGACACCAAGACAGGCAGTTGCCTGAGCACCAGAACCAGAACAGATGAGAAGCCTTGAGCTGGCTCTCCATAGCCGTCATCTTAGTCTGTTTGGGCAGCTAGACCAGAATACCATAAATCTGGCAGTTTATAAATGAAATAAGTTAATGTCTTGCCATTCTTCAGGCTGGGAAGGCTAAGGCTCTGGGGAGGCGTGGAGGCCTTCTGGTAAGGGCCTTCCTGATTTCACACACGGCAAGTCTTTCACTGTAGCCTCGTGGCAAAAGTCGATGGCAGGGAAGGGTGAGCTGCCTCGTGCCTTTCAAAGGAATCTGATATCCTGCAGAGAGACATCAGTATTTGAATTTGGATGGGACATATATGCTATGGGAGAGACCAAATGGACCGGAGTCTGGGGAATCATCTCCAAATAGGATCTGTTCATAAGAGGTGGTGCCCACCACTGCGGAGCAGAGACAGATCACTGGGGAGACAGTAGGGGGCTGCTTTGCTTCCCCAATCTGGGAATGTGGGGCTGGAAATCATCTGAATCCTTTGCTTGGGGCCTTCCTTAGCTCAGTGGCAACAAGAACTGTTTCAACACCTACCAGCAGAATTCCAGCATCCACAGAGCCAGGAGGCAGGAGAGGAGGCCATCTCTGGTTCCTTCTAATGTGTCAACCTAGGGGACGTAAAAGGAAGCAAGAAGCTTTTGTTGTCTATCTAAAAATCTTTGATTTTCTTTCTTTTGATAGTGTTCCGTTAATTCACTCCATTAATGGTCAATTAGGGCACACAAAGGTCACAGTTGTTCTTATAGATGTTTCAGCATGATGAACAGTGTGACTATCATTTATTTTACAAAAATGAATCAATACATATTGTCTAAGTTCCTGCCATCTAACACTTACATCTAAAGATTAGCTATTAGCTCTCACAGAAAGGGTCTTAAAAATGGGAACATTAGAAAACCCAGTTTTCGCTGGGCGATGGTGGCGCACGCCTTTAATCCCAGCACTCTGGAGGCAGAGGCAGGCGGATCTCTGTGAGTTTGAGACCAGCCTGGTCTACAGAGCTAGTTCCAGGACAGGCTCCAAAGCCACAGAGAAACCCTGTTTCGAAAAATAAAAACAAAACAAAACAAAACAAACAAACAAAAAAAACCTGATTTTTTCCCATTAAAGGAACATTTTTGTAGTGTTATAAGTTATAAGACTGTAGCCTTCATCTGTCCTGACTTCCAGGCATGCAATGACTGGAGCCGCTGCCCTGACAGGTCCGATTTCTCACACGCATATTGTCACACTGTGGGTCATTTACTCTGGACGACACGTGTCTGTGTCCTGCACGCAGGATGTCAGGGAGATGTGTGGCAGGCACTGTGATCTGCTGGCACATTAGCCTTGGGAATTTTCCTCTCCTTGGGTACCGTGATGACAGAACTTGCCTTTCTTCTCCATTTCTTTACCCATAGCCTCTAAAACAGTTACCGCCATGGATTAGGCTCCCACAACTAGCTAGCTATTAAGCAAACAAATGATAGCAACTAATGTATCTCAATGTTCAAACTTCCAAAACCATCTATTTAGATGTTTCAACAGCTTTATTGGGTATAAATCACAGGACACACAATCCATGCACTTAAGCTGTAGAGCGGGATGATTTGTAGAACACCCACTGTTAGGCAAGTGTAGCAATCCATTTGAAAACATTGGCATCACTTTCCAAAGAAACTTTGTATCCAGCAACAGATACTCTGTGTCTCTTTTCCATTTTCCCATAATCCTCTGCCCACTCTGGACAATCATGTATAAGTGTTTTGCACACAGGTTCTACATACATGCAGTCATATGCTTTTGATAGATGCATGTCTCCAGTTCTCTTCTGTATATATATATATATACACAGTAGAATTTGCAGGTCATATACAAATTAATGTTTTGAGAAACTACCAATTGTTTTGCAAATGCCCTTGGTTTTAAATGCATACAGCTTCTCTACATTCTCACCAACAATTACCAGTGTCTGCTTTGTTGCTATTATCAGTATCCCCCCCAGGGGGTCAAAGTGGTGTCTCACTGTGCCTTAGTGGTGTGCTTTCTAATGGCATGGTTACTAGTTATTCTATTCCACGTGTTTATTATCCGTTTGTGTGCCTTCTCAGAAGAGAAAGACACCCAAACCATTTGGTATTGTTGAAATTGTGCTTTTAATTCCATCATTGTGAGATCAAGTAGTCCAGTCTAGGAGTTCTGACACTCCTGGCCTCTGCCTCTGAAGTAGATTAGATCCCACTGTACCTAGCTAGGTGATTACTTTCTAGTGGTGCATTGTCTGCCAGCGTTGTGAGCTTTTTCTGGACATTAAGGCCCGGTCATATCTGTTTTGAGATATTTTCTGTTCTGTAAGCCTTTTTTTTTCTTCTTGGTGGTGACCTTTGCAACAAAAATATTTCTAATTTTGGTGAAGTGAAGTCTTGCACTTTTTCTCTAATTCCTCATGTTTGGGTGTCTTGTCTAAGAAACTGCTGATGGACCCAAGAGCACAAAGATACACACATTCCTCCTACTAGTTTTGTATTACCATGCTACTCTTGAGTCTCTGGTCCACTTTAAGTTAGTTTTGAAAACAACAGAATGCAAATACTCTCATTTTTCAGTGTGTGGAAATCTACTTGTGCCTGTCCCATTTGTTGAAGATTCTCCCACTGGAGTTTCTTGACACCTTTGTCACGAATCAGAAACGCAAGGCATTGCTTCTTTCTGGGTTCTAGACCAAATCATGTAACGTTTTGCCATTTATCCCGGCATCCGTTGTCTATTACTGATGCTCTCTTGGAAAAGAGAGCTTTACCTGCGTCTTTAGATCGTGTTGGCTGCTGGGCCAACACAGTTTCAACGTTCTATATGAATTTAAGAATGCACTTGTGGGGGCTGGAGAGAGGGCTCAGAGGTTAAGAGCATTGCCTACTCTTCCAAAGATCCTGAGTTCAATTCCCAGCAACCACGTGGTGGCTTGCAACTATCTGTAATGAGGTCTGGTGCCCTCTTCTGGCCTGCAGGCACACACACAGACAGAATATTGTATAATATATACTTAAAAAGATGCACTCATGGATAGCTGCAGCACTGACCCTAGGACTTTGATAAAATCTGCAGATGGGAAAGTTTTTTGCTACATTAACATTGGCAAGTCTTTTTGCCTGGAAGCATTGAATGCCTTTTTCTTTGTGTGGTTCCTAAGTATCTTTTAGTAATGTTCTGTGTTCTTTCAGTATACAAATGTAGCGTTTCTTTGCTAAGCCCACTCTAAAGCTGTGTTCTCTTCCCTACCGTGTGCTAGGGATGGGACTGAGACCTTGCAGGTGATCTGAGCCGAGCTCTGTGTCTGGATTCTATTCTCTGATGCGATTGTAAACGGAATCGGTTTCTTAGCTTCAGTTTTGGATCGCAGATGGTGAAATCAATCATTCCCGCTTTAAGTGGTTTTTCTCAGAAATTTGTCACAATGACGGAGAGCAGCACAGCCAACCTACATCTGTCCGTAAATTCCCCCCAAGCAAGCCTTCACTTTCGTTCTGTAAGTTCTGAAATGTGTTCTTTTATTTTAGTTTATTTTGTAATTTCTTTGGCTCTGTGGGTATTCAGGAGGGCACATGTCTCAAATTTCTGTTACTCATCTCTCTGTTAATCCCACTTTGTTTGGGAAAACAGACTTTTAATAATTTTAAAATGTGTTGAGAGACTTGTTTCTGCCCTAACAGATGGGCTGTCCTGGGGATGCCCGAGTGCCTTGGGGGGGGGATTTCCATCCCATTACTACTGTAGCTGGGATGTTCCACAGCTTCCCAATAGATGTAATTAGTGGACTGGGCTAATTGAGTCCTTTATCTCTGCTGAAATCACGGGGTGTTCTATTCACTGTTGACACTAGAGCTCTGGGATATTTTTTGGTTCATGTCTATTGTTGTGATAAATAAAATACCCTGATTAAAGCATCTGAGGGGAGAAAGAGATTATTTTAGTTCATAGTTCCAAGGCACAGCCCATCACTAAAGGGACGTTAAGGCAGCAGGAACTTGAAACAGCTGGTCGCACCACGTCCACAGTCAACAGCAGAGAGAAATACTTTCATGCATGCTCATTGCTCAGCCCACTTGCCCTATCCTTATAAAGTTTAGGCCCCAAGGCCAAGAAATGGAGCTGGGATAAGTGCCCGTAGACACTGCACATACAAGTTCACTCAGAGACAATAGCTTCTGACGTCCACATCCTCATTAAAATGAGTTTTAATGACTTTATCCATGTATGTTCTCTTTGTCCAGGTAGTGCCAATAATCTCTTTAGAATACAAAGAAGAAGAAGAAACTGAAATTTAATGAGTCTATCTGAAGAAAAAGCAGCAATAGGAGATAACATTGGGATTAGTGTTTATCTTGAACTATATATTACCTGTAATAACTGATGTGTAATGCTGTTAGGGCCTGAGATTGCGCATCCCAGAAGAGTCTTCGTTAATGCTAAGGGACTTCAACCTCATGATATAGTGACTACACATTGTCCACATCAGGAACAGGCAGGGTTTTGGGTGTACATAACAAGACAACAGACAATACAAACAGGACGTTCATAATTAAGTACAGAGATGCTTACAGACATGTAAGAGGTGGTGAGCTCCTTGTCATTGTCAGGCTTACGGATGCGCTTGAGACTTGTACAAGTTAACCACATTGTGCCAGAGTGATATTGACACAGCCTGACCTTCGTGTTATCCTAACACTTGGATCTTGACAGTTTCTGAAATGAAAGACAAGAGCTGTGAAGCTATAAAGCTAATGATGGTGTTGGCTTTAAGAACTGAGTTTCACATATGATAGGGATCTAATATGGATTTGGGTGACTGAGAAAGGGGGCATTTATAGGATGTTTAGATGGAGCCTGAAGTCATGCAGATGCTGTGGGAGAAATCTACAGGAGTCAGGAAATCATGTAATCCACCAGGGCCAGTTAGACTCAAGATTCACATCCAATTATCTACGCTTCACTCAGGTAACATAAACCATGATATAAGACATGAGTCTTGTTCACCGAGAAATTCTGTATGTGTTAAGTAAGTGGCATCCTATTTTTGACAGGTAGTAAATTTAGAAAGCATGCCACACAGGATGCCTAGCATGTGACTCAGTAGAGTGCAAACCCCAGAGTTTAGAGAATATTGGAAACAATGGATAGGCAATAAGTTGGCACCCAAGGGTGGGCACTGGATGCCTGACTAGGACAGTAAAAAACCCAAATTCTTGCAAGAGTGTTGTGCCCTTATTACATCTACATGCCATGGACTCAGATCAGACTCTGTGGTCACAAGTTTACAAGTGAGAACTTCAGACACTAGAGCCAAAAGTTGGCACCAATAGGTATCAATTTTTTTCGAGTCTTTAAAATATTATCTCCTTACTCATTTGTCATTACAGGAAAGGTTGTTACCAGAACCTGGGTTAAGCAGTGAGGTGGAGATCAACTTTAAGAGGTCCTGCTCACCAAGATTAGAAAGTGAGGGAAATGGGACACTAAAAATGGCAGCCCTATTGCCTCCCTTATCATTGGAGACTAGAACCACTCTAAGGCTTGGAAGATGGTTCCCACTTCAAGTTATGGCACAGGACAGAGGTTGGTTAGTGAGTCATGTGATCACCCTTTCTAACCAAGACTAGGCTAAGTGAGAGATGGAACTCGAATGGATTGGGGTGTGGTAGACCTTCAGGACCAAGGTGAAGGATGAGGGCTTGGGTCTGAGAAACAGAAGAAATCCCTAGAAGATGGGGATGTGCACTTCTAAAGCCAAGCAAGGTGCTCCTGCAGGTTTTGGAAGGAAGCAGGCTGATGGGAAGTAGCCTCATCTCTTCTCAGTCTGTGCTTGTAGCTCTCGAGTTTCACCCCAGTGTGAGAAATGGGATTCCATGCCCTCATGTTAAATTTTCTGTGCACTGAGTTGTAAAAGCAATTGCCAATAAGAATTATTTCATGTACACATAATCCCCTGTGCAGCATGCTGCAAATTTATTCATGATCTTCTCCAGCTAATACGAGGGAAGTCAGCTGCTGTGCCAAAATGACAGGATGATTTATACGGAAAACTGAAATACACATTAAAATTCTTCATTTGATCTTCTGCTCTGGAATCTGAAGGGGAGGATGAGGGATGGTGAAAAAAAAATAAGCCCCCCAAAGGTGAGACGGGGAAGAAGATGAGCAATACTGATATAGGAAGTAGAATTTATGTGTTGCTTATGAATAAACTGGATAAAGATACCAAATAAACAGCATCAAAAGTGATGGCTAAAACAAGTAAAAGTTACAGAATTTTAAAATAAAAAAAAAAAAACCTGAAGGCAAGTCATACTCCAAGCCCATCTTATTAAAGACTATGAGCCAGGCTTGCTAAAGTTCCATCGTACTTAGGGACGGGGATATGAGTGGGTGTTCCTTAGATGTGCTGCGTGCAGTGTAGGGTCTTCAAATTCCTGTCTCAGCAAGACATGCTGTGCCCCCATTAGCAGAGTCTCTAAGACTGAGCCTCTCGGTTGCCTGAGCTTACTCACTGCCCGTGACCGTCTCCTGACCCTTGCTACTGCTCTTTCTTGCACCAATTTATGCCTAGCTTGCTGATGACCGGGCTTTTGCCTTTGACTCCTCCGTTCTTCATTTACTCTTAAATTTCACAAATGGGCTTTGGTAAGATCATTCTAATGAGCTCGGGGGCTCTTAGATGTTTTCTGTTTGTTATATCCCATAAACTACTGTCATATTTATATTTATAAAATGGATTTCATCCTTCTCTCCTGGGAGTAAAGCCTCATTGCCATCCAATTTCCTTCTGATTTAAATCCAACGTTTTTATAACCGTTCCTTCAAGGATGATATTCCATAACTGAGCCTCAACTCATAACACACCTCCAGAGAAGTTTACTCTGAATATGTATGTATGAATACATATCTATACATACATGTGCATACAAGTAATATATACACATGTATAGATATTTGTCACTTTATACATTTGTACCCATTAAATCATATCACTTTGCTGAATACCTCTTGTCCAAGTTAGGGTGATGAAACACCATGACCAAAATCAACTGGGGAAGGAAAGGGTTTATTTGGTTTATACTTCCACATCACGATCCATTACCAAAGGGAGTCAGGGCACGAACTCAAGCATGGCAGGAACCTGGAAGCAGAGAGTGAGGCAGAGGCCATGGAGGGGAGCTGCTTCCTGGCTTGCTTCTTATGTCTTCCTCAGCCTGCCTTCGTATAGAACCCAGGACTGCAGCTTACGGATGGCACCACCCACCATGGGCTGGAACCTCTTACATCAATCATTAATTAAGAAAATGCCCTACAGCCAGATCTTATGGAGGCATTTTCTCAGCTGAGGTGCCCTCCTTGCCAGACCCTAGCTTGCATCAAGTTGACATAGGACCTAGCAGGTACACTTCTCATGACTTTATGGTAATTCTTCCCAGGGGATTTGTGCTCCATATCTTATCTGACTCATTGCTCCAATCTGCTTCCTTCTTATTGTTCCTATTTCAGCGAGTGAGTGGAACACCTCTGCCACTGTGTATGTCCATTCCAGAGGAATGAGTCCAACCTCTGTACTGGAGACACACATGACATTGTCTATCTCTCAGTTGCACCATTCCTACCAATATTTATTCCCCCCTCATTGGCTCTTCTGAGTTTTGCATCAGAGAATCACAAGTCAAGGTAATTGTTTTCACCTTGTACTTCCTTGTGGATGGCAGGCTCACCCCTTCTCATCTCTGTTCCCCTCATCAGTCGGTGCCAAATGGAAAGTGAAATATACAATACCAGTTCATGAGAACGCTGCCCATCCCCTGCAGAAAACGACATGAAACAGATACCACCAATGAAAAGGAAGGCTGAGTAGTACGGAGGGGATCTGAAAAAGTAGAGGGGGCTCGCGTGTAAAGCGGTAGGTGTTTCAGAACCCGGAGAGTATGGGAAATTCCAGTCCTTGACAAATAAGGATGGGGTGGTGTGTCACACAGCCGTGAGACTCCTCTTTAGAATAAAATGATGTCTGATGACAGTGGATGAACCATGTTGACAAGGAAAGCCGCCTTAGCTTTCAACACAAGGCCTCCTTTTGCAAAGTGCAAATTGTTCTGTGTTTTAAAAACCACCTTACTCCTGGATGTCTGATCCCGGTTGATAAAATCGAAAGAAAGGAAAAGGAAAGCAGAGAAGAGGAGAGGAGAGGAGAGGAGAGGAGAGGAGAGGAGAGGAGAGGAGAAGAGAGGAGAGGAGAGGAAAGAAAAAAAAAGAAAAGAAAATAGAAGAAAAGCAGAGATCTTTGGGGTACTTCGTGTTTGTCTGGGCTCTGGTGTTGTAACCAAATGCCTGAGGTGGGTCATTTGCAAAGATGATAGGTTTAAGTAGCTCATGATTCTGGAGTTCCAAGAACACACTGCCAGCTTCTGTGAGGCTCTTGTGAGGGTGTCACAGTGCATGTCATTACACAACAGTGTGTGCCGGAGAGGTTGCACTGTGAAATGAGAAGCAGAAAACAGGAACCATAGCACAGTGGGGCGGGCGGGGTGGGTGGGTGCTGTCCACCTTTTCTAACAACTTCTATTGTAAAGTCAGCATTAGTGCAATGACTTAATTACCTACTGCTCCGTCCTGCTCTGTAGGATGCCCCCCCCCCGTGCAATTCTAACACAAATGAGAGAAAGAAGATGCTAGTTTCAAAGAAGATGTATCTAATTTGTGATGGCAAAAAGCAATCTCAAGAAGGCTAACAATGGGCAGAGAAATAAAGCCTCTAACTACAGGGGTCACAGAATCTCAAGGCTATGGAACTGGATATTCCTTTCCTCAGGGAAAAAGAGAACCCAGTTCTAAGTGAGCCTAAAAGGTGATTAAAAAGCAAAGCATGATCCCTCCACCATTTTACTACTGTTTGCCAATTGGTAGATTTTGAAGAGGAGTTTCAAACCCTTTGGAACAGACAACTCAAACAAACACATGGGGCCCTGGAGAGAGGAGGATGACCAGATGCTCTCCTCGACTCACTGTGATGCTTGAACTCATTTTACCAACAAGCTGTAACTGTTTTCCCACTGTTTTAGATCCTAGAAAGTGACTTAACGCTCTGTATATAGTGATCTACTTTCAGAACATTTTAATAGAACTTTGTGATGTTTATGACTTTATAAGCATGTGAGGGAGATAATTTCTTATAATTTCAACACTTTTTCAAGTTTATTGCCCCCTTTCAATACATGTAAGTAAAAGTAACAATATTGCTTAATTAAAATAAAATATATAAGCTTTCTAATTTTTCAAAATATATTGCACAAACAGGTGTATTAAAATAAGCTAAATAATTTTTTTTAACACTTTCATTTAGCACTTGTAACCAGCAACAGCTTTGAACATAGTGTGGAGGTGTGGCAGTTCCTCAGTGTACCACACGTGTTTCTTCCGATTTTTTTTTAAAAATCTAAAATAAAATTGCCCTGTTTATTTGAATTTAGAGTTACAGTACTTCTGAGTCAATTAAATGACTATTGTTACTCATGTTTGCCAAAAGCCATTTCTCCTTTGATTTTTTTAAAAGAAAAATAAACCACACGTTTAAAAAAATTATATCAAAGATTCAATAAGAAAAGAATTTGCTCCAAAGGCAAGTTGTGCATGAAGCTCTTTATTTTACAAATTTACTGTAGAACATTCAAGTGTAACCTGGC
The DNA here is from genome assembly GCF_014885135.2 of Alexandromys fortis. Lineage (NCBI taxonomy): Eukaryota > Metazoa > Chordata > Mammalia > Rodentia > Cricetidae > Alexandromys > Alexandromys fortis. Next base: position 31,531,807 of record NW_026067909.1, on the reverse strand, counting down.
TTGTATAAATGGTGTGTCTGTTCCTTCCTGGTTGAAATCTCCCCTATGGAAGGAGAAGGCTCATTGGATTTATGAAAGACTGGGAGTCCATGATGAATAACTGCTGGGGTGAGGGAGACTGCTCAGTCTCGTAGATCTCTGCAGCTTGTGGGGGGACTTGAGTAGTGACAATTTCACAAGGGTCACCCGGGCTTCTCGGTTACCCCATTGCCTGAGTCACTGTGCTCTCACCAGGAACGCTAGCAAACCACTTACTTCCCTCATGTAGATTTGGACAAATTGTTTCTTCCACCTACCACTTCTCTCTACATCTGGGCTGAATAGGAAAAGAGTTCCCAGCAGAAGGGGTGTGCATCGTTAAACTACAAGACTGGAGACCAGAGTGTAGGAAGCCAGCAGCGTCTTGGTTGGTCTGTGGTAAAGGGCAAACTGGCAAGGTGGTCTGACCCTGCTTAGCTTCAGCTGGGAAGAGATGTGCTGGGAACCACCAACCTGGAAAGGAGACTGCATTCCAACTGAGCTTGATGGAACTGGGGCTGCAGAGCTGACTACGCCAACTGAGCTTGATGAAACTAGGGTTGCAGGACTGGCCACACCAAGTGAAGTTCATGGAGTTTGGGGCTGCAGAGCTGACTATGCCAAGTGCTGATTGCAGAGCTGGCCATACCAACTGATCTTGATGGAGCTAAGGCTACAGAGCTGACCATGCCAACTGAGCAGAGTAGGTCGTTTCTGAGAAGGAAATTTATATAATTGAGGGTGTTTTTTTTTTTTTGTTTGCTTGTTTGTTTTGCTTTGCTTTTAATTGACTTAACAAGTTAGAGTCATCTGGGAAGAATGAATCTCAACTGAGAAGATGCCCCCATCAGACTGGCATGTAGGGAGGTCCCTAGGAATTTTCTTGACTAGGTGCTGATGTGAGAGGGCTCAGTCCACTGTGGACACTGCCACTTCTGGGCAGGTGGTCCTGGGTTGTCTATCAAAGCAGCCTGAGCAAGTCAGTAAGTAGCATCCCTCCATAGCCTGCTGTAGTTTTCATCTCTAGCTTCCTTCCTTGACTTCCTTCCCTGACTTCAGCCACTGATGGACTGTGACCTTGAACCCTGAGAACTGTAGGATGATACAAACTCTTTGCTTTCCAAGTTGCTCTTGGTTGTGCTGTTATCACAGTGGACTAAAACAGACTAGGAAAGAGCTAGTGAGTGACAACTGGAAGCCTTGGAGTTACAGACCCCCTAGGATGACATCCATCTTTGCAAAATATTGATACATAACTTTCTTGTCCTCAAATGGTGATCATTTTTACTCAAATTCTCACCTTATAAACCTCATGTGAGGCAATACAAGTGATTTTTTTTTTCAGAACTAAAGGAGGAGGCAAATGCTTGAGTGTATCATGTATTAAACAGGTTAAGAACCCAATTCCTCCAGTAGCCCTGGAATCCAGGGAGACTGGTCTGGAAAGAGCTCCGGGTAAGTGACCATTCATGACAGGTGGCATTAGTTTTCCAGGGAATTAGCGTTCTTGCAGAACAGGAACTTCAGAGTGGATGGGTATTCAGGGAACACGTGTGACCTGATTACAGGATGGAAATGCTCACAGGACATTCATAGACATCTAGGGACACAGAAATTTCCAAGGAGTGCCTGGGGCTTGGTAAAACTCTGTATGCTTGGGTTCATCCTCACACACAAGATACCAGACTTGGGATACAGGCAGCTTGCTTCACACCCCTGCTCACTGGGGCTAGACTGGTTTTCTCAATGTCCACCCGTCCTCACCACACTGCATTCAAAAGTCTGTTGAGCAAAATTTATAAGAAATGACTGCCAATTATATGTTGGAATGATTGATTTTTTTTAAAAGATAGTCTTTTTTGGACCCTATTCTTCAAAGATGATTATTTAATTCATTAATGAGCAGCTTGTATTGAAAACCACAGACACTAAAATATTGGTGTCTACAACCAAAAGGAGTTGAAAGATTAGTGATTCCAAATGAATTCTTCAATATATTTATGTGCTCTCCACTTTGTGGAGGTGATTGTTACCCTAGGTTCAATACCAAGTTCTAATTTCGTTTACTCTTAATGGAGCTTTCCCCATGGAAATTCCCAATAACATACCCTCTTAAATTCTATTTTAATTATGTGTGTGAGTGTGTGTATGAGAGAGAGAGAGAGAGAGAGAGAGAGAGAGAGAGAGAGAG
>NW_026067909.1:31395176-31528788 GCF_014885135.2 Alexandromys fortis | reverse complement strand
CCCATGACCCCCCCCCTTCCCACGCCGTCCTCGGCAGCACACACTCAGGGCTCCAACCCACAATGCAGCGAGCAGCATCGTGGTTCACCTATATACATACTGCATGTACATGATGTGGCTGTTCATTTATGATCGGTCCGTATGGCCCATTGACAGCCACAGCAACCTAGCCCATCTTTACAGTTAGGTAGTTGACAGATGACAGATGTCGGCCTGAGATGGCTCCTTACAGAAGGACAGTCAGTCACCAGTCCCTCCCTAAATTGGGGACGAGAACCCAGGCAGCAGATGGCTCGGACTGCCTGGATTTGGCAATCATTAAAAAATCTGGCCAGAAATCTACTTTTTTTTTTTTTTTAAGGGTTTCCATTAAGAAGTTGTCATTCAACCCCATATGCACCGGTTTCCCTCACCCCTAAGCATTTTCTCGCTGCCATTCAGGCTCTTGACAGAGTTTCTTTCACACAAATGTGTTCTCACAGATAAATAGGCTGCAGAAAATCGAAAGAGAAGGGTATCGGTGTGTAACGCACCCCAGTGAACACCCTAGTCTCATTATTATTTGTTGATCTTAGTGCCTGCGCTACTGGTCTTTTGGATAGGAAGTTATCTCCTCTGCCAGTGTATGAAAGGAGATTCTACACTTTCTCTCCTAGCTAGTTCAGTGTACGCAGTTTTATGTTGAGGTCTTTGATCTACTTGGACTTGAGTTTTGTGCAGGGTGATAGATATGGTTCTATTTGCATTCTTCTACATACCAACCTCCAGTTAGACCTGCATCATTTGTTGAAGATGTTTTCTCTTTTCCATCATATATTTTTTGTTTCTTTATAAAAAAATCAAGTTCTCTAGGTGTGTGGATTTATGTCTATGTCTTTAATTCGATTCCATTGATTAACATGCCTGTTTTTATGCCAATGCTTTTTTTTTTTTAGTAGTAACAGCTCTGTAGCACAGCTTGAAGTCAAGAATGGTGATAACCCCAGAATTTCCTTTATTTGTATAATATTGCTTTACCTGTCTTGTTTTTTTCTTTTGTACAAAATTGAGTATTGTTCTTTCAAAGTCTTTAAAGCATTGTGTTAGAATTTTGATGGAGATCACATTAAATCTGTAGATTGCTTTTGGTAGGATGGCTATTTTTGCTGTCCACGGTAGATTCATGAGCGAGGGAGATCTTTGTATCTTTTGATATCTTCTTCAATTACTTTCTTCAAAGATGAGAAATTTTTATCATACAGGTCTTTCCTTTCCTTCATTAGAATTACCCCAATATATTTTATATTATTTGTGGCTATTGTGAATTGTGTTGTTTCCCTGATTTTTTTTCAATGTTTGTTTGCCATTTTTATATAGGAGGCTTACTGATTTTCTTTTCTTTTCTTTTTTTTCTTTTCTATTCTTTTCTTTTCTTTTGAGTTAATCTTGTATCTGACCCCTTCACTGAAAGTATTTATCAGCTGTAGGATTTCCCTCATAGGATTTTTGGAGTCACTAATATATACTATAAAATAAGGATATTTTTATATCTTTCTTTCCAATTTGTATCCCCTTGATCTCCTTTAGTTAGAATACCATCAGTAGGACAAAGCAGCGGCATATAGAATGGGAAAAGATTTCCACTAACTTCACATCTGACAGAGGGCTAATATCCAAACTAAAAAGAACTCAAGAAACTAGACATCAGCACACTAAATAATACAATTTAAAAATGGGATACAAATCTAAACAGAGAATTCTCAATAGAGTAAACTCTCAAATGGTTGAGAAACAGGTAAAGAAATATTCACCATTCTTATCCATCAGGGAAATGCAAATCAAAACAACTTTGAGATTCCATTTTATACCTGTCAGAATGGCTAAGAAAACAAACAAGGACATTTTATACTGCCAAGGGTGCAGAGTAAGGGGAACATGCCTCTTCCTCCATTGCTGGTGACAGTTCAAATTTGTACAGCACTTTAAAAGCCAATATGGAAGTTTCTCAGAAAATTGGGACTCAATCTGTCTCAAGACCCTGCTGAATCACTCCTGAGCACATAGCCAAAGGATGCTCCATTCTCTCACAAGGACACTTGCTCAACTATATTGATAGCAGCTTTTTTCATAATACCCAGAAAGAGGGAGTCACCCAGATGTCCTTCAACTGAGGAACAGATAAAGAGAATGTGCTACATTTGCACAATGGAGTATTACTTGGCTGTTAGAAATAATGACATCATGAAATTTGCAGGCAAATGGATGGAACTAGAAAAAAAATCATCCTGAGTGAGGTAACCCAAACCCAGAAAGATAAACATAGTATATACTCACTCATACGTGGATATTAGCTCAAAAGTAAGATAGTCATGTCACTGTCCACAGACCCAGTGAGGCTAAGAAACAGGGGTGTTTAAGGGAGAAATTCAAGGATCTCCTTGAGAAGGGGAGATAGAATAGATTTCATGGGTGGACTGGAGGTGGGTGGGTTGGAGACAGGAAGGTTCAAGTGTGTGTGGGGGGGATAAACACTGGGAGAAATGACTGGAATTGAGGAGGGGGGCATTTCCGGGATGAGGAGGGAACCTAGTAGAAAGGAACCCCCATGGAATCTACGAGAGTAACCCTAGCAAAGTCTCCTAGTAATAGGTGACACAGAGCATGAACTGGCCATCTTCTGTAACCCAGCAATGCCTCAAGTGGAGGGAGTAGGACACCAACTCAACCACAGAATCTTCAAACTGTAGCTTGTCCTGCTGGCACAATGTTCTGGGATTGGAGCCTAGCAGAATCCTCATCAAAGAGACCAGAGAGACTTCATCCAGAAACTCAGGGGAGCAGATGCAGAGAACCACCGTGTAACATTAGGCAGAGCTCAGGCAGTCCTGTGGCAGAGAGGAAGGAGGGGCTGGAGGAACCAGAGAGGTCAGGGACACCACAAGAACATAACCTACACAATCAATTGACCAGGACTCATGGGGCTTACAGAGATCAGGGAACCTATAGGGGTCTGACTATCTCCTGCATAAATGTCATGGCTGAGTAGCTTGGTGTTCTTTTGGGGTTCCTAACAGTGGGAGCAGGGGCAGTTGCTGACTCTTTGCTACCTACTTATAGGACCCTTTTTTCATACTGGGCTGCCCCATTCAGCCTTGATGTGGCAGTATGTGTCTGGTCTTACGGTAGCAGAGTATACCATATTTGGTTGATACCCCTGGGAGGCCTGCTCTTTTCTGAAGGGAAAAAAGAGAGAGAGAGAGAGAGAGAGAGAGAGAGAGAGAGAGAGAGAGAGTGGATCTTGAGGATAAGGGAGGTGGGGGAGACCGGGGAAGAGGAGGGAAGGTAATCTGTGTTTGGGATGTGATACATGAAGGAAAACAGAAATAAAAATAAACGTGAGGGGAGGTTTCCCAAGGAGGAAGAATATCCCTTCAGTGAGCTGTCCAGAGAAAACATGTGGGAAATAAACGCATAACCTTAACAAATTTAAAAAACTGCTATATAATCATGTTTATACATTTGCATTCAGATCTTTTGGTTCACAGACCTTCAGTCAGCTTAAGTATTTTCTTAAAAAAAAGTTGAAAAGAAAGGATCAACAGAGCTACATGTTTGCTTTTCCACGCTGTTTCCTCTAGTGATTCATGCCTGCCGTTGCCCACATTTAATTTATCACTGACATGCTGAGGGGTCACAGCCTCCATAAGTCTTCACCATGTGTGGCGAAGGCGTACAGCTCTGGCTCTGTCAATCCACGGGTCACAAACAGTGCAAGAGTCCCACACTTCAGATCTGTGTCACGGAAACCAACGAATGCCATGGGGACCTGTTAACTCAGTGTGTTGATGATGAAGTCATTTGCCACCACGCTTTCCTTCCAGTTGCTCCTATCTGTAATAATTAAGTACATCAAGGGCTCATCTTTAGGTTAGTAATGGAAGCCTTTGGGATTTACGCAGCTAACTGCACACAGAGTTTATGTGACCCACATATTGGCAAAGGCTCTGATATCCACAGGAGCCTTCCGGTCTCTTCTCCAGCAGAGCAGCAGACCTACTACCAATTATATCTGATGGTAACTGATATACGTCATTGACAGGTTGTTCACAAAATCTCATGTCCATAGATATGCAGAGCTGATGAAAAAATATAGATTCACTGGTTCCTGGAGGAAAAGAGGAGGATAAGGCCCACCTGCTGTGCTGACCTTGGGAAAATTAAACTATTGGAAGACCTAGTTCCTTACCTGCCTGAAGGGAGATACCATGAGAGAGATGATGCCTCGGGGTGAATGAGCTTTGAGTAGCTACAGCATGCCAGCGCCCGCTTCACGGGTCTGGCAGGAGTGTCTAGTGTACCAGTCAATTAGCTCTGATAGCCTTCTCTGCATACACGCCATTCTGCCCTCCGGATGCTCCCTGCTGATTGTGTCCAACAGAAAGCATCTTGCATTGGCATTTCAGATCAAGAACAATGCGAATCCAATACTTTTGCCAATTCCACCATAGATCAACACTGCTTAACCTGTTGTGCTGGGGTCCATTCTGTCTATAGAAACTGTGGAAGGAAAGCAAGCTGCATGGCTTTCCAGACAAAGGAGAGGCAGGAGTGGGTCTGAGCCTATTAACTGCTGATTGACATTGGGTAAACTTTATTTAAAGCATCTGGACCGTTTAAACCATTGAAGGCATTGGCGAGCACTCTTGAAGATTAAGCTAGTTGATATATGAAAAACAAGCGCGTGGAAAACTACTCCCTGTACACTTGCTGTTATTATCATTGTGTGCGCATGCACCTGTGTGTGTGTGTGTGTGTGTGTGTAGGGCAGTGCTCAACAGCAGGTGTTACCAAGGAGAAGTGTAAAGTTGATGTTTTGAGTGGGGTCTCTCACTTGCCTGAGGTTGGCCAGTGAGCCCTTGATTCTCTCGAATCCATCTGTGTCCAGCTCCCTAGTTCTGGGATTACAGGTATTTAACCACCAGATTTAGCTTTTTGACGTGTGTCGTGAGGGATTACATGCAGATCCTCCTGCCTATGAGACGAGCACTTTGCTGGCCGACTCCTCGCTCCAGCCAGCTGTTGCTGTTCTGTCCACATTATCAGGCCTTTGCGGGCTTAAAGGGTTCCATGGTAGAAGCCTGTGTGGCAGTCACTGCCATGGAGACACCAAGCTCTGATAAAGTGGACCTGGCTTGCTCTTGTGCTCTCTTCTCTCCCGCAACTTCTTTTCCACACAGCCATTTATATTCACGCCTCAAACGTCAGCCATCTTGTCCCCTCCTCATCTCTGTCCTCTGCATCATTTGAATTCCTAACTCACACACACTACCCTGAACCGGTTCAACGAAGCCTGACATAGAATTCCCAAATGTGTATGCCTTTCCTCTTACCTAGGTGAATACACACCAAGGGGCAAGGCTTCGTTTCCTGACTCAGTGTTCTCATCACACCAAGCCTGACATAGGACCCCATGCACACAGAAGAAACACATCCATGTGTCATGTATTAGATATGTCATTCTGGTATAGTCTACCCATGTTGCTAAGACAGTCTATCGTGGGTACCAACCAGAGTTCCTGACACCTAGGGGACCTCCAGTATTCTGAACAGATAAGTAATCAACAGCAAAGCTCATCATAAATCACTGCATTTCTGATGGGTACTAACGTGGACAAATTTTATGGTTAAAGGCATTTTGAGGCAGAACTGGAAATAAGTGGACTTTTCTGAGCAGGACCATTTCTGAAGTGCAAGTGTCCTTACCTCGAGTGGGTTCTGGTGAGGTAGTGAAATGACCTTAGTGGGGCTGGTTAATGGTACCTCGTTAGTGATGGGAGATAATGAGATGATAAGGGCGAGATTCATCGACCTTTCAAAGGCTTTTGATTTACTAAATGACACTGTTGGATAAGCTAATTAAATCTGGCTCTTCTCCTGCAGTGATAGCTGGGTTCTGATCTTATTTGATTAGCTAGAAGAATGCAGGGCTGTTTTAAGGCTATCAGCCTGATTTATTACCTCTCCTATCTGATCGTGCCTTGAGGCTCAGTAACTGATTGACTTTATTTTATTTATGCTAAAATGATCTTTCTATCATTGGAGATAACACAGGGATTTGCTTATAGAGCAATGATAATACCACTTCAAATAATGTTTCTCTTTGTGTCTCAAGGTGCTTTCATAGTCTCAATATACATCCTTTCTGATTCACTACACTTGCCACCAAGGGAGATTGTGAAAGATAAGCCCACTGGTGGTGAAGGCCGGGCTTGGTGGCAAATGACCTGGACACACAGGGAGACAAACAAATCAAAATCTAAGAAAAGTGGAAAAGTAAACACGCTGATGGTTGTTTCGTTAGTGTGTTACCTAATAATCGTTCCCCAGGTAATTTTCTGCATGTGCACTCATCTCTTGTTCAATAGTATTTCTTTTAGCTTTTAATGCTCTCAGTTTTTAAACCAATTTACCTTGTCAAGGCAAGCCCTACATTGAACTACAGAGTTCTCAGTACCAGGAAAAAAAATAGATGAAGCTATTTTTAGACTGAGGCATAGATTTAAAATATTTTACATCTGCAAAGAGCTTTTAATTCTATTCTGCCATCAAAGTGAATTTTATTCCATTCTTTGTGAACTTGGGATAAATATAAAGACTATAAGACATTATACTTTTCACTTGAAAATACGTTTCTATTTCAAAGCCTGAGAGTGTAGATTTGCCTTCTTTAGAAGTTGAAAGACACCCCTGTAAATATTCGTGAAAATGTTCTGCAGAACTCTAGGAATGAAATTAATCATAGCCAGGAGACAGAATTATAAAAGAACAGTAGATTGTGTTTCTGATCTATTACAGTGTGAAGGAACAGCACTGAGTGAGGACATCATTAGCCACATCTGCCATCAGCCAGACAATGCCATACCCAAGAAGACAACTCTTTACCCAAGAAGCACAGAGCTGTGCTGCAATACAAAGGCTTGCGCAGAAATATTTACAGTAATTTTATTTCTAGTAGATATGATCTAGAAAATATAAGCCTCCAATGCCCACATACAGTAAATGGGTTAACAGCAAATGAGGCATGAACATACCACACCATACGATTCAGTGGGTAAGGAAGTCAAAGAGGACACGATTTATTCATTTACATGTTCTGAAAATATGAAGTAATTTGTGGTGACGGAAATAGACCAATGGTCACTCAGGAAGCAGGTAGGAGAATGGGTGAGGCAGAGGAGGGAGCCGAGTGTTTCTTGAGAACAGAACTACCATGGTGCGTGTTAGGGGGGATTTTTTCTACTGAGTTGGTCTACATGACTTGGGGCCCATGGGAGCAAAATCTGGTGGAGGGGCAACCATGGGGCTTCGGGAAGAGTTCATGACAGCATCCTAGCAGATTTCCTTCTGTCTGGGAAGGGGCCACTCTCGGTTCTCGTAAACTTTCTACTACCTGGATGTGGTTCTCCCACCCTACACCCAACAGCCTTACCGAATTCCTATTCATTTAAATATTCATCTTGTTCAAAAAAAAAATGCTTCCAAAACAACATCCAGAATAATGTTGACCTTCTTGCCCAGCCAAGTCACATGTAGAATTAACCAACACAGAGGGCTAAGGATCCTGGGGGTCAGGTAAACACTGAAAATATTAACTATGTTGGTGATTTTACAGGTATATACATAAGTTTATCAAACCTTAGACTGCACATAATTTCTGCCAGTCATATTTCAATAAGGCTTAAAAATTGATTTTAATATTCCCATATGAAGCACGATTAATAAAAACTCAAGGTCAGATATTGGGGTTCAACCTGAAGATCTGAAAGCAAAACAACCAGCCACAGGCTCTTACCTCGACCTCAGTCTGAAATGGTGATCCTGCCTCCCAGAATCTCAGAATGGGCCTGTGACTGAGAGCTGTCTCCCCCTCTCCCCCATTTTATATCTCTCTCTAGGGCTAGGATTAAAGGCGTGCACCACTGGGATCAATGGCACGCACTACTCAATGCGGCTACTGGGATTAAAGGTGTGTGTCATTGTGGTTACTGAGATTAAAGGTGTATGGTACCATAACCTGGTCTGTGAGGCTGACCAGTGGGACTGTTTTACTCTCAGATCTTCAGGCAGTCTTTATTTATTAAACTACAACTACACCATTATCAAATGATGAGGAATGAGGTCCATTCCTTCTGAACGGGCTGCAGCACTCCTGGATTTATAATCCGATGCTGTCTTTTGGAGGTGGTGGGAAATGAGGATGACGGACAGAGGTAGATGACCACCCTGTGCCTCTGAAGGGTGAGTTGTCTACTGCGTGCTGTAGTCAGCAACTCTGACAAGATAATTAACCATGAAAAAAGTCCTGCTCCTACCCCCTTCCTGTTTCCTCCTCTGTCCCTGCTAGCAATTGGTCGACAATAATTTTAGCAGCAAAGCAAACCTTCAAATTATGTCCTCTTTCATATGAATAGAAATGAATTAAATCCACTTCATGGTCATAAATGCTAATGAGAATCCGAGCCATGTGCTAGACGAAGGTTCAAATGCTAAGTTAATATTTTCAGGCATGATGGGTTTGGAGCTTTCCGGTAGGGTGATTAGTGGGTTTCACCCAGAAGGGAGCCATGCTGTTGAATTTTTAAATTTGTTTTTAGAGACCCTTATCATCTTCTGAGCCAGCACTGGAAGCAGACAGAGTGCAGAGTCTATGAGGTCCTCAGAGCGGCTTCTCCATTGGAGTTTAAAATCGTCCCCGGTGGCTGCCTATCTCGGCAGCAGCCTCAGAGTCTGCTCAGGGCCAACAAATCCCCAATTATATGCCATGTCATGAAGGACCGAGGACAAATTATTACCCATAGTGAAAGAACTCCCTGAGACCACACATGGACTCAGAGGTGAAAAGTTTAATCCACCGACAGGCTTACTTTACCCTCCTCCTTCTGGTCATGACTTCAAATATAGACACCGTCTACCCAAGGCCTGAGCACAGAGTTTGAAAGGTTCATTTTGGAAGAATGTTCTCTTTGCCCAAGAGAGAACCTGGCTCAAGGAGCAGGGTGAGAGGGAGTGTCATGTAGGGGAAGGCTGGTTTAGGATGTGACAAGGGAGGGAGGCATTGTGTTATAGACTGGCTTGCTCCTCTTGGGAAGTCCAAATCCCTTACAGTTCTCAACCACCACCCTCTAGTCTCCTATTATAGAAAAGTCCCATAAATATCTGTCTTTCCCTTCTCACACTGTAACTGTGGTTGAGAGCAATGATGTCCTGAAGTTCTTCCCCAGAGCCAGGCTATCGATCGACCGCTGTTTTTCCTACAGCACTAATGACCACAGCGAGGCCCAGACCATCTTTGAAATCCAGGCAGAAGCATTGCGTGTCTTTCCAGGGAGCTGCAGCAGGAGGATGGGGAGTCATTTGCTGGTGGGTCATTTATTCTTCATCACTGTGAGGCGAGGGGAGACTTTCTAAAATGCTTATCTGCTGTCCCCTGATTACAGCCCGTGTCTCTGAACAAGCTTTTCCTTTCTCACCCAGAATGTGCCTCCTGTGACCACTTCACTCCCAGACCAGAGAAAACGGCTCCAGTAATTACCAACTGATTGGTACGTGTGGCTCTCTGGGCTACGCTTAAGTGTCCTGTTGTGGCCAGTGGTCTCACCACACTCAGGGCTCCAGCACCACTGTAGTCCCAGGATGGGCGCTACGCATGGCTGCCATTTATATCCAGCACATGAAACCCCCCAGGCTTTGGTTTCAAAGACCTAGACAAAGAGAAAGGCAAGGGAGACACGTTAGCAGCCACCGAGGCGTGTCACAATGGGGATCCGTTGTGTGTGATGTGCATCTGTGTGTGTCCTTGTGTGCAAATCCCATGTCTGAAATCAGCTGAAGAATAACCAAAGACCTTGGAGGCCCTGGCATGTTGTAGGCAGAGAAAACAAGCATAGGATTTCCTACTAGTCTGATCATGAAATTGCTCGTTGAAGCTAGAACTAAAAATAATGGAGCCATCAGATCACAGAAATCTAAAAAGTTTGAGTTGAAATTCCAGTTCTGTGATGAAGTGACTTGGCAGCCCAGGAGGTCAAATGGCTTAAGGTCAGTTTCATGGTTTTGCTTGCTTTCTTCCTCATGGGCTTAGAGTAGTTTGGCCTTAGAGTTGGCTCTTGAATGTACTTGGTATGGAGGTGGACAAAGTGGGTGAAGTATTAGCACTGTATTTCCACAGTTGGACTAGCCACGAGGCACATGGTGTCTGGGAGACTCGCGGCACTTCCTCTTCAAGCACTCTTCTCTCTGCCCACCCTGACCACTCTGGCACAGGGCAATCCATTTGACGGCCATTCCCTGTCTCATCCTCTCTTCTTGTTTAAATTTGAATTTATGTTTTCCTATTCCCCCTTTTTTATTTAAAATATGTCAAATTCAGCTTTGTAGAATCATAAATGCTTTTCTCTTTAAGCTCCCTGAAATCGATGTGCATTTATGTTGGTAAATTATGTATCTACACAGTGTCTCTAATGCCAATAACATCAGTTAATATGAAGAAGAAATATGAAAACCTTGAAGCTTTTTCCTGCTTCTATTCCTGGTTCAGGATCCGTTTTTAGTGTAATTGTATTCTTTTAAAGCCATGGGGTCTGAATGATCCAACAGCAACTAGAAAAACAGCAAACCCACAGATACAAAATGACATGTACATCTTTTTAATTTCTCCTCTCATTGAATATATAGCCAACTTCTTAAAATTTTAGCACCCTATATGTTTTTCTTTGGGTTCTCCTTCTTATTTAGCTTCTCTAAGAACCCGAATTATAGGCTCAATGTCCTTTGTTTATGTCTAGAAACCAAATATGAGTGAGTACATCCCATGTTTCTCTTTTTGGGTCTGGCTTACCTCACTCAGGATAGTGTTTTCTATTTCCATCCATTTGTATGCAAAATTCAAGACCTTCATCAGGTGATGAAAGGAGACAGAGACAGAGACCCACATTGGAACACCTGACAGAAATCTCAAGGTCCAAATCAGGAGCAGAAGGAGAGAGACCACAAGCAAGGAACTCAGGACCGCGAGGGGTGCACCCAGACACTGAGACAATGGGGATGTTCTATCGGGAACTCACCAAGGCCAGCTGACCTGGGTCTGAAAAAGCCTGGGTTAAAACCGGTCTCGCTGAACATAGCGGACAATGAGGACTACTGAGACCTCAAGAACAATGGCAATGGGTTTTTGATCCTACTGCACGTACTGGCTTTGTGGGAGCCTAGGCAGTTTGGATGCTCACCTTACTAGACCTGGATGGAGGTGGGTGGTGCTTGGACTTCCCACAGGGCAGGGAACCCTGATAGCTCTTTGGGCTGACGAGGGAGGGGGACAAAAAAATTTTTTAGCACCCTAGGGGTGCGGGGAGCAAATCAAAGACAAAACAGTCTTGTTATGAATATTTGCAAGAAAACTTGGCGCCTACTTTAGAATGACTAAGATCGAACAGTAAACTTTACTTCCAATTAGCATCAATTGCAGGTTAATTAATGTCCAAAATAAGAGACGCTGGGGCATGTAAGCTGAATTGACAAGTGGGCCTATTGAAAATGCCATTTTCTATCCAATAATATCTGAACTGGTTGAATTCTATGCAAAGTGGTATAGTGGAAGCTTTTCAGTGAAAATCCATGGGATAGGTTAGAGGCAAACATGCACAGAGGAAAAGTCTAATTGAGATGTTCTGATACCAATTATGATTTCAGCAGAATAAAAATTCCCCCCAAAAAAACCCTCTCACCAAATATGAGTTAAAGGTCAAAATTAGAACCCATGCAAAAAGTTCTATTTTAGGAAAAGCAGAATTACGTGACAAGATTGCAATGCACAGATTAAAATAAATAAACGTCACGCTTGAAAATCCCTCACTCTTTGAGGAGATACCAGAGATGCCAGAGGAGGGATTGTGATGAGCAGAAGTCACCAGACTGAACGTGTAGAAATGATGAGAACTGGAGAGAGCACACATTTCACAGAAACGTAGCTGCATTCTTGCAATTAAACAGAGGCAGGCAAGCAGAGGAACCGCTCATCCTACAATCCCATTTGGCTTGCGGTTAGGCAAACCCTCCTCTTGTAAAAATGCACTTGGCAGTTCAGCTCCTTCACCTTCACGCACTGTGCTCATGTATCCCTCCGCACAGAATGCACCCAGCACCCTCACAGTCTCCTTGAGCCTCCGTCCACATTGGGCTACTTGTACCTTAGAACAACAATGTCTTTCTCTGCCCTTGGCAACAATTTAGGCTGTTTTGATTTGAGTGTATTCTTAATGTGTCCAGGTACAAGGAATAGAAGAACTGATCTAGACTGAACTGGTTTGAAGTGTATTTGCAGTGAGACAAACTGCCTCCTTCAAGTTTGTTTTTAGGAAGAATCCCTTACTTACCATTTTATGCCTGTCCATAACTGGGTGTATGTGTAATGAAACTCAGATGCATTATTGGAAGGGACATGTACAACAGGAAAAATAAATATATGACCGAATCTATCAATCAAAATAGAAAACCACCCGAACTATGTCCCTTAGTAACCAGACCTTCTTCTCATACACCGTAAAAGGACACCCTGAACAATAATCAAGGGACTCAAATATGTTTACTAATATAGTCAAGAGTCAATCTTGACTCCTTGACAGTGTGTACTTCTTAAATCTGTACTATTGCTTTGCACGAAACAAAATTATTTTACTTCTTTAGTAATACCTTGTGAGCCCATATTTTCAAATCTTTTGATAGGAGGCCAAAAACTTGGAAATATCTGGCCCAGAATCAGACCATAGGTAACAAAATAACATATGTTGCAGGTTTTATTAAAGAATTATAATTAAATAATATCTATGAACATTTTTTTTCTATTAGGAAGTTGTTATGGTGGGAAGTAGGGACAGAGAATTTAGTTAGGTATAAACCATGGCTTCTATATGCAAACATTACTAAGAAGAGGTTGGAGAGAAGACTGAGCCAGTAGAGAGTGAACTTGGACACAAAGTAACCTTTAGTACCTTAAAGCACAACACATTGACCAATGGTCAGTATCAATTCGATTTAATCAGTTTCATGTTGCTACTACAAAATACCAAAGGCAGCTAAGTTGTAAAGTAGAAAGGTTTACTTAGCTCACAGTGGTAAAATGTGAAAGTCAGTAGTAAACTCCCTTAAACTTGGCCTCCAATGAAGGCAGAGGATGGCAGCTGATCATGGTGGGAGCATTTGCATATGGGTGCTCCATAGCTGAACCTCCAGAACGAGTCAGTGCTTATGCCAGCAGCACAGCCCAGAAAGCCAGCATTTTAAACCGTGGCTCTTTTTTTTTTTCTACTACTTCTCTTAAGAATGGGCCAGCATGCAAAGCCCATTCAGGAAAATAAGTGTAGCTAAACTTTGTTTTTTAGTGTCTAGATTTTTTTTTAAGAGCCCCTCAGGTATTACATGGATTTAGCCTCACGTTGGGCACCAATTTGGTGGAGTAAGTTCACTAGTTAGTTCCTGGTTGATAAGCCCTAAAATAATCACACAGAAATTGTATTAATTAAAACATTGCTTGGCCCATTAGCTCTAATTTTTTATTGGCTAACTCTTACATATTGATTGAATCCATTTCTATTAATCTGTGTATCGCCACATTGCTGTGGCTTTACTGGCTAAAGTTCTGTCCGGCTCTGGTGGGTCTACATGGCTTTTCTCTGACTCCGCCCTTCTTTTTCCCAGAATTCAGTTCAGTTTTCCCTCCCTAGCTCTACTCTTTTGCTCTACCACAGGCCAAGACAGTTCTTTATTCACCAATGGTCTTCACAGCATACAGAGGGGAATCCCACATCACTCTCTGCATTCTAAATGCTTACACATGTAGGCAAGTGTAGCTCTCAAACCTCATGAAGAGATTTTTATTTTCCCTTTTGCAGTAGATGGAGACTACTTCAGAAAGCTGAACTGAACAAAACACATGGAACAATTGACTATGGGGATGACCAACCCCAGCTGGTACATCTGTAATACAACCCCTGCAATTAAGGCTCATTTGAGATCTTTACACAGCCATTTCCAAAGAAGGATAAGTGAAGAAAAGGAAAATATAGTGTTTATGGAAGAAGTGGTGTTTAAGAAGAGTACTCCATGGGGTGTACACCACAGATTCCCTAACAGTGTCCAATACATGCATACCATTGATTACTGAGACTATTTTTTTTCTGAATTTGGTCAAGTGGGAAAATATTTCTTGGTGTTTTAATCATTCAGGCAAGTAGAAACCCTACAATCAAAGTGGGGATATCCCCAGACTGGTTCTCTCCTGGCAAATATAAGTCCTCTCCCGGCAAGCACGGGTGCAGGACCAATGCCTTCCTTGTGCTTTTGCATTAGGTTTTTAAAACATTCTGGCAAATACAGAACACCTTCCTGTGTTGCCTTTTGAAATGCATACATTTGCAAATGCAATCGAGCAATGCAATTATAACACTGAGTATAACTTTCTAGCTCTTCAGTCTGGAGAGTCAAAGACTCCTAATTGTGAATTTGACCCTACACACACACCCTTGCTCTGCACTCCCTGAAGGGCTGTTCAGAGATGTGAATGAGCCTTGAATTGGGAGTCACCTCTCTTCTTGTATCTTTTTCATTGTAGAATTGGTTCAGGGCCTTCCCAAGTTCAAATATTTCACTTTGAATTAGTGGCAAGCCAGCAAGAATAGGGGAATCCAAAACACATAGGTACTTAAATCCTGAAGAAATAAAACACCAGTGGAAAATTGGAATTTGTTAAGCAGAAGCCTTTTGTGGGCATATGAATACATGTTCTCTGTATAAGGTGAATGGGACACATCCATGCACGTCTAAAGGGCCAAAGTCTACACAAGATCGACTTGCATTATGGAAAACCACTCACCAGTGTGGAGAGTTAATGAGACTCTCTGGGCTGAAGGGTATGAGTTAAGGTTGAATGAGAGGATCAAGAGTGGGTTTTTGAAATCAGATGTTATTCAGGTCAGCTTTCAATCTGGGGCTGAGAGACCCATGTCAAGGTCCTCAGAACCTTACAGATAGTAAGAGAAAGGATGTGGATGTGGGAGATTCTCTGACTGGTTCCACAATACACACACACACACACACACACACACACACACACACACACCAGTGATTTGCACCCAGTGAACTGAGAGAATCAGAGCTGGAGCAGACCATGCTGGCAAGCTCAATCCTAGTCTTTGCGGTCAGCGATGTAGTAGACTGGGGGAGGAGACCCCTGGGAGCAGAAAAAATTCACATCAGCATCAAGAGACTAACTCCCAGCATGCTTCTGACAGGAAAGAACCAGCTGCCAAAGACCCCCCTGATTTCCACCAAGGGAGGACACTCCGTCACTGTGACAGAGAGAACCTCTTAAGAAATTAGAGTGGATCCAAAATCTCTGTCCAAGTCGGAAGAGGTCTGAGGGATTTGAGCCAGTTTCTGAATTCTCCAGATGAGCCTGAGCCAGGTCCTATTATCATTACCCCTGGAAAAGATGGGACACTCATATTCTTGGTCTAGGCTAGGATTTTTAAAAATAAAAATTAATGTTTCTGGTGTCTCTAATTTCCTATGAAAAATAAACCATTCCAGTTTCCTTCAGCCAGGCCAGGAAAAGATTCCCCAAGGGCTTGAAATTCAGCTCAGCTGGTCACTAGCCATCTGGCTTCGGTCAATTTACTGAAACTTGCAGAAGCTCATTCCTTTCCTCTTGAAAATAGGATAAATAAAGCAACTGCTTGCTCATTAAGTAAGATCCATGAACAATGCTTACTAACACAAGCAGCACTGAGGTCCTCTCCTGCCTCGTGGATGCTCGGCATCCATGTTCTCAGATGCTTCCATTTATGCCTCCATCTCTTTGTTCTGCATCTTTGTTTCTTTTCCTTTTTCTTCTCCTTTTTTAAAAACTTCACCCATCCTGGTTAGATCTGTATCCCTATTCAGACGACCTCTTTCATCATCTCTTACTTTGACCATACTCCACAGTTTGGTGCTGGAATACTTACCGTCTGTAGGTCACTAGAGAGATTGTAGGAGAGAAGCAGAAGGGTGGCCTAAATTCTCATCCAGTGATGATCTGTGGTGCTACAGAATTTGGCCTCTGTGTCTTAGCTCTTCATTTTTTGACTGGAATGATAATTTTTGACTGTCAGCATGTAAATAAGGTAAAACAAATGCTCCTCACATTACAGTGGGGTTAAGTTACATTAAATAAGGTAAAACAAATGCTCCTCAGATTACAGTGGGGTTAAGTTACATTGAACCTACTGTAACTTGAAATTGTTTTAAGTCAAAATGCATGTTAAGGCCAGTAAGAACTTGCTTCTAAGTCTGGCCGCTTGAGTTTCATTCTCAGGACTCATATAGTAGAAGGAGAACCCCAAATCCTACAGCATGTGCACTCTTGAGGTGCATGGCCCTGCTACCCCTGAAAAAATATATAATAAAACAGTATCTTAGATGCATTTTATCCTATCAAATCCTACAGCTCGGCCTCACCTGCCATATACAGACTCTCAGTCCCTGTGCTTGTTGGTTAAGTATTGTGATATAGTACAGGGCTTTATATCACTAGTTTACAAAAGTGAAGAATTAAGTTTCCTTGTATATTCTCTACTGAGTATGTGTCACTTCTTAACCAGTGTAAAATTTAAAAACCTCAAGCTGAGTCATTTTAAGTCAGGGACTATCTGCATACGTGAAATGGTTGTAGTGCGCGGGATTCATTGAAGAGACTCAGCACATTTGAGAGCTCATGTCCAGGGCAGTTCTGGTGCCCATTTCAGGGATAATTCATCAAACCCCTCAGGGACTCCTGCCATGTGCGTGTCATGTAGTCCTCAGAAAACACTCATAGGAAGGTTGTTCCATGCTTGGCTGGGACAGGGGGACTGAGTAAGACAGTTTCTTATCAAGTTAGTGCTGACATTCTTGGGAAAGACACCATCCACAACAGAATTCTGTCCGTTCTTCTCCCTCTAGCCCATTAGTCATGCACTCAGCCTGGGAAAATGGCTGACTCTCCATCCTCATCTCCAGTTAGCCCCTTCTAGCCCCTTCTTTCTCTCTGCTGTAGCCACACTGGCCTTTCTTCTGGCTCTGAGGAGGTTGGAAATTATCAGTGTGTGTGTGTGTGTGTGTGTGTGTGTGTGTGTGTTGTATAATCTCTTCCTAGAATGTTCTTTTTCAGATTTCATCATGACTTAGCATCTGTGGATTATTCCCAACCCCGACTCTCCAATGAGCCTTCCTCAGCCTGCCCAATACCTCAGAATCTGCCCTCAGCCACTCTCTAAGTCCTCTTCAGGCTCTTCCCTTTATTTTCTTCCTGAGCCTGTCTGTTCTGAAGTCACGTATGCCCTATCTCATTATCATTTGCTGGAATGAAAGCCTCACAGGGATAGGACCTTACGTGTTCCCTGTCAGGTTCTAACCTCTGACACAGAGTAGGACTTGGCCTTGAAACTACTCAACTGTTTTTATTTAGAGAAGAAGGAATGGTTGCCTAGGTGATAAGTCAATGTGATATATCCACACGGATCAGGTCAGAGTTTAAGGAAGCATTCAAATTTAGTGCCTGTGGATAATGTCCATAATTAGTTACTACTTATGATTGCCTTGAGAATTTATCTACCTGTTGTAAAGGAAAGTTTGAAGCATTAATTAAAAATTACATACCATTCAGGCATGCCCTTGCCCTGCCATTGCCTTGGCCTTGCCTATCAATGCCCGAGATCCACCCTTAGCATCAGACATCATTGCCTGTTCTTGCTCATAAATGCCTGAGATCCACCCTTAGCATCAGACATCATTATCTTGGCCTTGCTCACCAACACCTAAGATCACCCTTAGCATCAGACATTATCTTGAGTCTTGGAGAAAGCTCATGCTCCTTTGGGTCAACCAGATTCTGGCTCTGCTGTATTCTTGTGGGGAAGTGCAGACGTGAAGGATTTTCCACAGTGCAGATGCGAAGGACTTTCTACAGTGCAGATGTATAGAACTTTCCACAGTGCAGATGCGAAGGACTTTCCACAGTGCAGATGTGAAGGACTTTCCACAGTGCAGATATGGAGGACTTTCCACAGTGCAGATGCGAAGGACTTTTCACAGTACAGATGTGAAGGACTTTTCCCAATGCAGATGTGAAGGACTTTCCATAGTGCAGATGTGAAGGACTTTCCACAGTGCAGATGCATAGAACTTTCCACAATGCAGATGTCTAGGACTTTCCACAGTGCAGATGTGAAGGACTTTCCACAGTGCAGATGTGGAGGACTTTCCACAGTTCAGATGTGAAGGACTTTGCACAGTGCAGTGAAAACAAAGGAGACAGAACCTCACAGCTCACACAACAGACTATGCCACCAGATTCAGCAAGTACAGAAAACTCTCAAGGGAATCAGTAATCTTCCCAAATAGAGTGATCACGTGATCAGATGTACCCTAGGCAGTCATAGTTTTGTGAGCCATTAAAGTGTCATCTCCCCACTTGCAGTCTCAGATGGCTTCAGGAGCAATGGCTTTAACTACTCTTTATTTCTAAGCCACTGAGAGAACAGGAAACTTGTGCATGGTCAACTTGTGACCAGATTCAGGCATCAATAGAACTTCAAACACTCTCCTACTGGAGCCTCTATGGAGAAATCCTCTTCCCAAGCCAGGGGTGGAGGAAAGTGAACAGAGGCACTGGTCTTGAGGGAAGATTTGTGGTTCCAAACAGTAGAACAACTTACAGTACTGAAGGGTAGGGATTCTTTTTGCGTGTGCAGAATTCATAGCTCAGCTCTCCACCTGTGGGTTCCCCAGGATGACTGGTCAATGTCATACGGCAAAGACTTCAAGTTAGATTCAAATTAGCACTCTCGGAGGATGCTCAACACAGAATCAATGTGGCCTCAGTGACAGGCAAGAAAATGAGGGCAAAATTACTCCTTTACTCCTGAGCTTTCCAGATATATTCCAACCAAGTTCATACCTAACATTCATAATAGTTACAGTCCTTAATATCCCATGGGTCCATCCACTCTTCAGTTTGTCTTTTGACTACTGAAACTCCAAATAATTTACGCTACTCCCCAACTTGCTGCTTATATCAAATATTTGATGGATCAAGATTAAGCCTGTTTTTGTAATTAGGTTACAATGTTGGTATCAATTAGAGAGTTCCATCTGTGAGATCATCTACAATTTGGCAGATTAAGCCTTGCCAGATGTATTTTTCTACAAATCCTTTCCCCATGTTCATGTGTAATTTTCCTGTGGATAACCTCTGAATTATCTGGAGGTCTAGTAGAATACCTCCCTACTGCCCAGTAACAAACTGCCACAAACCGAACTCTTAAATGCCACAGTTTTCAGGGTCTAATATTAATTGGGTCCCTTATCAAGTCTGCAAGATGAGAGAGACTGGGATTGTCTCAACCTTTGACTTCTGAGGCTTCTAATCTCCTCCCAGGTTCATTGTTCGGTTTCAGTGTTGTTCTGGGCAGTGAGAGGACTGGGCCCCTCAGCTCTTGGGGGTTGCCTCTGTGGCCCTCTCCACACCCAGGTACTTTGCTTCCTCATTTGTTTCGAGGCTCAAGTCTTCTGAATCTCTTTTACTCCTTTTGTAAATCATCAAACTAAAATCCCTAATCTTGCTAGGAACTCTACCTTTGCTTCCTGCTCTTGCTAAACTGGACATTATGTCTTGTGCCCGAATGCCACTCTTTATCCAAGAACAGATCAGGAATGGAAGTTCTCAGCTCAATTATAGGTAAAAGAGTAAACACAAATGACTTGTCTGAGGCAAAGCAGAGAGAGAAACATAGGATAAAATATTCCAAATATTAATATCCAGCAAAGCGTTGGAACTGCCTGATTAAAACGTGGTGCTGTGTTGAAATAGGAGCAGCAAACACTGCCTGGCCCGGCTAGTTCCAGCTTCTTATTGGCTAGCTCCTACATATTGTTCTAACCCATTTCTAATATTCTGTGCAGCCCACGAGCTGGCTTACCAGGGAGGATCTTAACCTGCATCTGTCTGGAGCGGGAGAATCATGGAGACTCCTCCACTAAGCTTCTTTCTCCCAGCATCCTGTTCTGCTTTCTCCGCCTACCTAAGGGTTGGCCTATCAAATGCAAATGGGCCTAGGCAGTTTCTTTATTAATAAGAAATCACTCCCACATCAGAGCTGGATCTGAAATATCTCGTGAGATCAGAATCAACTTGTTAATTTTAGCATAGCGACAATACATGCCCTTATGCAAAGCATGTGGTCCAGGGGTTGTAAACAGCTGTCATCTACCAACATATTGAGAGAGTTGGATCTTTTATCAAGCAAGGGATGTAAGCAAACTGCCTATTGACCCTGTTTATAGCTCAAAAATATTTGACATGTAGAAGCATGCCCATGGAAAATATTCCACCAAGGGATTATCAGTGAATGCTAGGGGTTAAACTACCGAATGCAAAGGGAGATTTCATTAGGCGAGTGCATTGATCTAGTCCAATCCCTGTCTTTGTGGTACCAATGCAGAAGAGGCATTTGAAAGCAAAGGGGGATGTTCTGGGTCCACCCAGCTCACCTCTTGTTTGTCTTGTTCTTTCCCCAGCAATGCTGTTAAGATCTGTTACCTGCATCGGTTTACATTGCTACAAAGCCCTGGTGCTGCTCATGCATTTTTAAAGCTGTGACGAACTGGCTTTATTAATTAGAGTGCTTGTCCATTGGAACGGTTTGCTTCCATTCATAATTCATTGACATCCCTGCTAAGTAAACACTGGGGCTATTCACTCATCCCCAGGAATTATCGAAAAGAAGCTATATCCATCACAGGGATTCATAAACTGGGAGACTGGAGCATAAAAAAGTTCTAATTGAAAGAAGGCTACTTTAAATAACAAATGTCTCCACTCTCATTCGAAGCCTTAAGTGCTTACCCACACTGGAAGGGGTACACGGGCTGAGATGAGCAGAGGAATACAGCGAGGAGCTCGCTGTGGGCAGACACACTGTGGAATGCTGGGAACGTACCTTCTGCTCACTAGGAGTGGGCAGGAGACGATCAAGGCAACAAGGTTGGTGAGAACAAACCTATTATGCCACTCTCCTTCCCTGCATTGGGGGGTTCCCTGACACCATGACACACTCATACCGTTTGGATACACACCAGCCATGCTGTGCTGCTTTTGATATCCAATGCAAGTCAGACAAGGAACTCTCGTGTATCAGAGATCAAAGGCGTAGCAGGATTTCTTGGACCACGGACCCCCAAATCATAACACGGAGACTTGTTATTAATTATGAATGCTTGACTTTAGCTTAGGCTTGTAGCTAGTTAGTAGTTAGGCTTTATTTATTTATTTATTTTATTATTGAATTTTATTGAGCTCTACATTTTTCTCTGCTCCCCTCCCTGTCTCTAGTAGTGTTGTAAAATGTAAATTAGCTCATTCTCATTGATCTCTGTGCTGCCCCAAGGTTCCTTTATCTCCTTTATGCCTCTTCATCTTACTTCCCTGCTTCCTCCCTACCTGGCTGACTGGCCCTTGGCTGAATGTCTGCTTCCCCTTTTCTCTCTGCCCACCAGTCTCACCTACCCTTTCTTTGGCTGGATATTGGATCTTCCGCTTTTTATTACACCAGTCGGGTACCTTAGGCTGGCAGGGTGAAACAGCAACACATCTTTATATAACTGAACAATTGCAGCATAAACAAAAGCAGCACACCTTTACAAAATTAACCAAATGCAGCATATGCAATGCAAGACATCTTTATTATTTAGTTAATTTTTCTGCAACACATCTTTACATAGTTAAACAAATATTTTATTCCAGAACACAGAGGTGCTCAGACAGATGCTTCTGTCTCACGCCCAGCTCTCAGGACCTCTAGGGGAAATTTTAACAACAGTGTATGCCTCTACCAGATCTCCAGTTGTGAAGGAAAAGTCAGGAGGATTTCCTCTCCTGTTGCATCAGCTCTTATATTGAAAAAAAAAATCATGTGTAGCAACACACGGCCTCTCCCCCACTTGACTCTGGTGACAGTGTGTCTCTCAGGGTTGGCAGGCATGGATCTGGTTCTTTGAGTGAACCCCCTGATGACTCGATGTTCTCAAACCAAGTTCTCTACTGTGGAAAATGGCCTTTGTCTTTCCCATGTTCCTCAAAAGTATGATCTCTGTGTTTGGCTACACACAGTTATCTGTGTCACAATGAGAGCAGCAAGCATTTCTTAAAACATTCCAGTGTTTCATTGATGTGTGGTCCCCTCTGGCTCCTCCATGTATTCACTGGATACAACGGACTTAATTAACCCTTGATACTTGAACTCGCTGAGTCTACTTTTACCCACATTACTCTAGGCATTAGTGGGGATGTGATGTGTGAGATGAAGAACCAGACATTCCACTTTCTTAAAAAACAATGTAAGCCAGGTGCTCTCATTCACTCCTGTACGCTTAGCTCTTGAATCTCGTGGGTAGGATGATCGTAAGGAAGCTAGCCTGGGCTATCAAGCAGGGGCCTATCTCAAAAACCAAACCAACCAACAATTCAATCAAATGACCGAACAAAAAAATGATGCCTTGGTTCCAGGTGGCTCCCATCCCTCTCTCTCCTTGCTGCCTCCATAGCCACTGTTGTCTGCTGTTTGATTTCCTCGTCTTGAACAGCAAAGTTGTCTGCCAGCTGCTTTTAAGAATTAAGGAAAATACTTTCTTGGTGCTTGGAGCGTGTGTGTGTGTGTGTGTGTGTGTGTGTGTGTGTGTGTGTATGTGTGTGTGTGTGTGTGTAAAGATTCAATCTTAAATGCTGAGTGCTTTTAGATATTTTGCTTGTTTTTTCAATGGACAATTGAAAACATCACTGCTGGGGAATTCTTCAGCCATTCCCCTTCACAGCGGCTTGTCAGCTGCAGTTAATAGTAGTTAAGAGTTGACTGTTGACTGTGTGGTACTGTGTGGGATGGAGCGCCGCTTTTCTGAATGACACAACAGTAAGTTTCTGTTGTCAACAGGAAGTGTTACACAACTACTCCACTCAGAGAGGGGGCTTGGCATCCTCAGACGGCTCTTTGTGTGGACATTGAAGAACAAATCTGTCTGAAATCCCACCAGCGATTAGAACCTCACTAGGCTTCTTCCAGAGCGAGTGCTGATATTGCCAACTCTTTCCAGGAAAGCATGTTTCTGAGAGGAAAGGGCTGCTCGTGTGCAAAATACGGTTTGCTGTTTTACAGTGAGTCACTGCAGAAGTGTCAAGTCTATGACTCAAAGAAATGTAAGAAATCTAAAGCCATTTTAATGATTTCTTTAGCTTATATGCATTTATTCTGAGGAAAATTTATGATCACATAAATCTGATTTTGTTGTTACAACCCTGATAGTGGGGTGCAGTATTTTGGAAGAGAAGTAGAAAGAAATGTCTGTGTAATTCAAAAGTTGACACTGAATTCAAGGTAGATTCCCAGTTTTTACTTCTTAAAACTATTCTCTGACAGGAATTGTTTATAAAATGTCCAGCAAAAAACAAACAAACAAAAACAGCCAGTTTCCCCTAAGCCTTTCTTTTCCTTTCATTTTTCTTCAGCTTCATAAGTGCTTATTCTACTCATTTGTTCACTCATCCATTTATTCAGTGAGCATTTATTAAATGCCTACCGAATGCTGTGTCTTAGATGAGGTGTTGGGGGTGCTACAAAGACTAGAAGAGAAAGATCCCACAGGGACTGGAATGGCACTGGGGAAGAAGGATAGAGTGTATCTTTCCTGAGTTTCTCCTTTGCCCTCACCTACAAACTGATGCTGCACATATATCTGTGTATTTCACATGCATATGCACCGGACAGGAGATAGCAACAGGTACTACTGGCAGTAGCCATAAGCATGGGGTCTACTGATCAAGGGTAATTAAAAACACTTAACTTTAACATATGGCATAATTGAGGGACTCAGGACAATGATACAGCCAGGCACTGAGCCAGACAGAGCGGGGGAGTTCCACAGCATGTGAATGGGAGGGGCGCTGAACCGGCTGACTGAGGTTGGAAGATGCTCGTTACTGATTAGGCATCTTGATATACGCCTTTAATCCCAGCACTTGGGAGGCAGAAGAAGGCAGATCTCCCTGAGTTCCAGTAAAGCAAGGAATGGATATACAGTGAGAACATGTCTCAAGAATGGAGGGGGGTAGACTGAGGAGGGAGGAGAGGAAGGCTTTCACAGGGAATCTCTTGGAATAAAAGGCTAAACAGAATGGATCCTTTCTCTTTGACTGTCTCTAAGCTGAGGGCATCGATCAGTCTGAGGCTTCAGACTCAGACATGGGCTAGGGCTGGGACTCATATGAGCAGCTCTGAATACCTTGAACTTCGTCCCAACCATTGTCTGAGTCAATAGCATGTGTGTTATATATACCTACACGTAATCTCTGTATCTACATATACCACTTGTGTGTTGTATATATCTTATTTATTCTGTCCCTTGGAGGAATCAGAATAATGCCCATAGGACTTTATATACAACCAATAAAGCTCTCAATGACCTCCAGACATTCTTCCAAGGACCATGAAGCATTTGCAGTCCATTTCCTTGACTGAGCAACGATTGAGAAACTGCTTGGATGTGCCTATGTAGTTCACAGAAGCACAGCCCCTCAAGAAACTTATCATGGGTACAAACTACTGATGTCCTTTCTTATCCTTAGGGTGTGGTAAAAAGAATGACTCTCCAATTGTATTTTATGTGACAAATTGATGTCATTGGAACAAGGGCTACTTATCTTGGGTTGGTTTTCAAGGTGACTATACATGAGTACCTTTCAGGTCATTTACAATTGAAACAAAAAGGAAGTTTGATGGAGGAGAAATGGTGGAGAGGCAAGTTCTCACTGCAAATATCGCCGTAGCTCAAAATGTCCACACTATAATTGCTTTTTGTCCAATTACATATTTTAGATTTGTTGAGCTCAAGAAAGGATGGTTAAAGACATGAAAAATTGAAAATATATTTTCATTTCTGCATTGATGAAGTGACATTGCCTTTTCTTCAGTGCTCTGCTGTAAGCCAGTTTTTCAAAATTTATTGGCATGATTTCCCAGTCAGTCCCAGTGTCAATCAACTTCATTAAATATTTATTTTTTGCCGAGGAAGAACAACTTGGAAGTGAGATATACTAACATTCAAGAGCATGAATGAATATCATAAGAAGCAATATTCAAGTGTCTCGTATCAGGCATGCTACTTTTCATTTTACCAAGGAACGGTATTTCTAGATTTTTCCACAGTTTCTCTTCTCATAGATATAGCTTCTATTAGAAAATTGTGAGCACATTTTTATTTATTAGAGTAAGGCATTAAGGCATTCGCATACCTTTGAGTTACTGAGTGATTTAAGTGTCAAATTTAACAATATTCCATCAAATAAAGAGAAGATGGATGTGAATCTGGTAAGAGAAGAAACTAAGTCATGTAATTTAGCTGCAGTGGGTGAATATGCTTTAGGAAAGAATAATGTCCAGTTTCTTAGGATCAGTGAAAGTTTTATTTACCTAAAATGATCAACACCAGAAGTGACTTTCAGAAAGTCAGCGAACTGAAAGAGGTTTCTCTATGCTATTCTTAGTAGCTTTCAACCAAGAGATTAATATATTTAATTAACAACAACGACAAAAAACCTAGTATGCTATCCTATCTCCTGTAGAACTCTCTATTTGGTGCTATTAATAGAATCATACACCTTCAGTAGGTTTTTTTGCTTTTTGTTGCTTTTTGATTTCATGCTTATTGCCTCACTTGTGCTGGAGAAGATTTACATGTTCATGAAAATTCGCATTTCATTGGAACGGATCTTGCATGTGGTGAAGGGTTTCAGACTTGCACATTGGATCTCTGGGCATAATTTTAGTGTGAAAACCCCCAAGAGTACGTGTGTATTGCATCTGGGATGTCTGTGGTCTTTGCTCATTTGGGCTTCTGGTCATTTAGAGACACATGTTAGAGATTAGGTGAATATAACAGCAAATTGAAAGAAAACCAAATAATTGCCCAATAGCAAGCGCCGTGAATGGGTCCAGAATGGATGGAATTTAGGTAAATGTCCTTCCCTTTCTCGAGCTCTTGCTCTGTCCACCCCAGCCTCCCTTCTATGGTCTGAGGGCTGTGGTGGGAACTAATTGACGAGAGCCCTGAGCCATTCTTGTTAAGGATAGAGTCTCGGTATCACGTGTGCCCGACTTCAGGGGAAGTAGACTTGAGAGCTTGTGGTTGTGGGAGAGAAAGTAAATATTGTTCTAATGAAGAAATGATTGCGAGTCCTTGATTCAGAAGAGACCCTGTGGCTGCCATGTCTGTCCCAACTTCTGACCCTTTGTACCATGCCCACCATTGGATATAAGGGAAACATCGAGCCATCCAGAAGTATTAGCCCCATTAAAATGCATGTGCTTGTTTAGTGAGTAGGGAACTGGAGAGATTTTGTCGGGGGGAGGATTTTTGACACATAAAATTTAACCAAATTAGTTTATTGTATGAGAAAAAGAGTTTTAAGATTTGATGTTTAGTGTTTGGGAGACCATAGACAGGGCAGTACCCACAGACTTCCCTTTATGTGCAAAGAGCAAATTGCTCAAATTGTTTAGCGGTCGGCACTCGTCTAGACCCCACAGAAAACAGGAGTCCCCCGAGAAGGTAGTCCACCCTGCGTGAGTTCATTGCATGGGACGCATAGCATCGTGACCCTACACAATGAGATAACTCAAGTCCTCCAGAAACCAGCTAGTAAAGGCTAACATGTGGTGTGTAACATCTAAGTCCAGGGGACATGGTAGGGAAGAGAGTATGTCAATTACAAGTGAGAAAAGAAGAGGGTGGAGATATGAAGCTGAATGCTTATAAATTCCAAAGATACAATCAGAATATGAATTTCTAGGAAGAGATTCTATGAATCAAAGATGTAAGGTCTGTAATACTCTCAAGATATGGGCTGGAGAGATGACTCGGTGACTAAGAGCTCTCATTGACCGGTAGTGAGGACTGATGTTTGGATCTTAGAACAACACCTAAAAGACTGGGCATCTAGGGAGAGGAGGATTTCTGGGGCTTGCTTGGTTCCAACCTAGCTGAAATGCCTTGCTGGGGTGGGGGTGGGGCTTTAATTATGGTAAAACTTAGTATTCTGTTCCTATCTCAGGTACACCATCTCCATGAACCTCATGCCTGTTAGACTTAGCTCCTCACTGCTCGTAGAAGTATTTCTTCCAGGTGCTCAGGGGTCTCCAAAGCACAGACCCCAGGTATGTTGTTTGAGAACCTGTTCTTAGAATAGACCTGAGAAGCGTTTCAAACCATCCTGCAAATGGGCAGGCAGCTCCAGGTCCTCTTAGGGAGCTGCTTCTGACATGGTCCACTGGTTTTCCAAGGAGCCGTGCAGGGCCCTGGGGTCCTCTTCCCCACTGGCTTCCCCATTGGCATCCCCACTGGCATTCAGCCCCTGCAACCGAGCAGGAGTCCTAACCCCGTCCTCAGACTCATTGTGCTACTTATTCAAAATTGAAGCATTGCCAGTAGGTCTATCTTGATGGGTTGTTGCCCCCCTCCCAGGAGAATATTAAAATCCCACGTTTTAAAAATCGGGAAGGTTGTTTCCTAACATCTCACCACATCCCGTGCTTGCAAATTCAGCAACTGAAACATTTTCCCTACATCTTTGATAATATTGTTCTCCCGAGTGCCCTGTAACTCCTCGAATGCACTTATTTTAGACAAACCCCACAGAAGCGCTTTATCGGGCACGTTGTAAAACTGTGGAAAAGGCGATGAGGGAACAAAGGCCCTCTCTAGCTCAGAGCTTCATTAAACAGACCGAAGGGCAAGGCCTCCAGCGGTCAGGTTATCACAATGAAAGCTGCAACCTCAGGAACCACCGCCGCTCAAGACCCCCAGTGCCTGTGTGAGGACGATAAAAAAGAACAAACACTGTGGCCCAGTCACCGAGGAAGCCTTGACCCTGCCAGACTTGGTAGAAGCAGAACTGAGAAAGGGGAACCAGAGGGCGGCGTTTACTCCCTTGTTACTGCGCCTCATGGAGTGACACTGGGGTCGGATGTTGATCTGTGATCTTTGCAGAACGGACCCAGCCCCGTGCCACCACCATGCGGATACCAGGCAGCTCTCAGGAAGGACGCAAAAGACTTTGAAGACGCCGGCACCGTGTTATTAATAAAATGAGCTGCAAGGTGACCAAATGACAGGATAATACCTAGTGGTAATAAATCCCTCTCAATAAATTCACTCTGACAAATGTGTGAGGAAATCTACTGTGCCAAGCACCACCGCGAAAGAAAGACCAGGAAAAAAAAATTACCGCTCACCTTTGCGGGGAGACAGTTAACTAGCTCTTGCTAAGTCAGCATAAATCACGAAATCTTTTGATCTCCCCTCAAGAAGATAGAAAGAGCGGATTAAAAATATGTGCTCAGAGCCTGGGGTTCCAGGCAGAACGACTGTGACATATTAGGCTCACAAAGCAGTAAATAAGCAAAACCCAGGAATCGTTTGAGAGATTGCCGTTCCGCTCGGCTTTCCGAGACTCGCTAGCAAGCAGACAGATGCCAGGAAAGTGGTCTAAATATCTAATAAAAATATAATAAGTAATGATTTCCTTGCTGTTTATCATCAGTTTGACAATTTAAAAGTTAAATCTTTCCTGACTTCGTTTACATAATGCGCGGAGCAAGGCTGCTGAGCTAGCCGTGTAAGCGGGAACCAGCTCACTCCCAGGCCCTGTTCGTCTCAGTGACACCTGCTCTCAGGGCCAGAATACTGAATTTGAAACCCCTATACATTGAAAGGAAAGTGATGGTTGAGTCCACAACAATAAAATCGAATTTTCTTCTTTTCCGGTGGTAAAGGTGTTACAATGCCCGTGATATTCAGATTGAAATCTAGGAAAATAAAAGTCTTACTTGTTTGTCTGCCATCTTAAAGAATAAATAGCATTGCAGAGGCGTCCTGCGAATGCTAAAGCCACGGCACACCCTCCCTAGCTCACCCAGCTCCCTCATTTTGAAAGCTCTCATCCCTCCAGATTGCCCCTCTTCAGACGCTCTGTGGAGCTGAGAGCAGATTGAACTGAAATGAAAATCTCAGTAGGCATAATATTCTCCACCTTCACAAAGGACACTTCTCAGACAGAATCTGATGCACGGATCTCACGACTCCTGCAGCGGCTAGATAAGCTTAGGCCTGATTCCTTCGCAGCTGGAAGGGGTGGGGCTGCGGGAAAGTCAAGCTTCCGCCTGTTCCAGAACACACGGCCCCTCTTTACTTGCACTTCTGCGTCCTTCAAGGCAAAAACCAATCTATGCAAGTGAAGGTGGAACAGTAAACCTGCATCACCCTGTCACTGGTCCTCCCCAGATCTGGCACTGGCCCTTACAGGCCTTTACTGACCAGAACCTGTTCGGGATGCTCAAGTGAGCAAGAACACTGCCGCTTTGCTACCGAAACCTCTGGAGACTTCTTGTGCTGATCTGCTCGCATTTTGAACTAGTCTGTCCTCGACCCTGGATGCTCAGGAACCCACAGGACTTAGGTTCAGCCAGGACACACTGCTTCTGCAGGAGTCTACGGAGAGGGACACTTTCTGCAGACCTACCATTTTGTTTAGAGTCCGGTAGGAAACGGGGTCCATGATACTGACAACTGAAACGCAAAGATAAGGAGGTCACAACAAGGCCACTCACCAGCTCTGTGCTCGATTCTGGACTGGGGAGAAAGAAAGAACTGCTGGTGACCCGTGTTGGAGGAATTGTTGCCATTTTGTAAGCTGCTCCGGCTTGCAGCTGTGTGGGTCTCCTAGCAAAGGGCTGTTACTGGATCTCTTTTCCTCCCCCTGTGCGCTGTTACTGAAACCATCAACCTCATTGCATTTAATTGGGTTTACTGTACTCAGTGACAAGAGTCAATCAATCACTCCACGCATGATTTATGTCTGACTCCGACAGAAACATCTAATCGAAATAAGATAGGGAGCACCCAGGGCTTCTCTCGTGGTCCTTACCTCCCACCCCACCCCAAAGTGGGCTCAGCATCTGATTATCATCTACTATTGTACACTGAGTTATCTGAAGCTCAAGACATGCAACTGGTTACTTCCCAGTCTCACTGCGACACACATGATTTTTATATGTCATCAACAAAATGGGAGCCAAATGAACACTCACCTTGTGCAGCCAGACTGTGAGCATGTAAGATGTTTGTTCATTCTGTGTCAGCTGGATATAACGTGACAGTTGACAGGATCCACCTTTTGATCTGCTGCTGAAACATGAGGCATGCGACGTGTTCTTCGTCACTGAGATGAAACCCTAAGCAAACTTCCTTCACTACACATCCAGGCCTTCTACCGTATTAGTATGGAGGAGTAACTGCCAATAGCTGCTCTGTATGGATGGTGGTAGGATGGCAAACAATTATTCTGAGGCTCTACACATGCACATTCCCGCCTCTTCATACTATGGGCAGATAAAGGTAAGAACATTCAGAGAGGGCCTTGCCAGGATAATGAAAAGCTGAATAGCCAATAGTTAGGCAGAAGAGAGATGAGGGTGGAGGGAGGTTGGCAGGCAGAGAGAATAAATACACACACATAATAGTATGGTTCCACCAAACAGCAATTGCTATTTGTGAACCATAAAGGCTGCATATCCTCTTTTGTCTTCTCAGGACTCTCTCTGAGTGGCGTAGACGTTTCTCTTTCCCCACCTCCTTGGGACTCTATCACATACCGTCTACTAAATACATTCACTCGGGCACAAAACATTTGCTTGTAGTTGAACTGCTCTGCTGCCCAGATCTCTCCCGACTTTACGATTGGTTCACAGGCCCCTGCTTCATCCCTAAGAAACATTTCCTTCTCTCAGAAGCCATCATTGCTCCTTCAAGAGAATTGTACATATTCTCTTGTAAACCCCACTGTTGTACTAGGATGTCCTGTAGAAGCAGCTGGGGAGTAGATTGTTGTGGAATATTATTTTAACTAGGTAAAGATGTGTCACATTTGTTTATGCTGTGGAATATTACTTTAATTATGTGAAGGTGTGTTGCATTTTGTCTCTGATGCCTTCATTAAAGATGCAAAGATGTATTGCATTTGTTTGTGCTACATATGTTTAATTATGTAAAGATGAGTTACTTTGTTTCATCTTGCCTGCCTAAGGCTCCTGATTGGTTTAATGAAATGCTGAATGACCAATAGCTAGACAGGTGAGGGATAGGTGGAGCTGGTGGACAGAGAGAATAAATAGGAGGAGGAATCTAGGCTTGGGAGAAGAGAGAACTAGAGATAAGAAAACAAGGGAGAAAGAAAGAGACAGGCGTGGAGTCAGAAGCCAGGCAGCCACCAGCCAGACACAAAGTCTTCAGTGACAACAGGACACACAGAATGAAACAAAAGTAAAAAGCCTCCAGGCAAAATGTAGATGAAGAGAAACACATTAATTTAAGTTATAAGAGCTGGAGGAACAAGCATTAAGATAAGGCAGAAAATTATAACTAATATTGTTTCCGGGTCATGATTTGGGAGCTGGTTGGTGGCCCAAAAGGAAGCCTGGCATAGTGGATGAAACATAATGAATAGTGGTATTGTAAAGAAACAAGCAATTTTGCAAACAATATCTGTGGCTTTCTGGGTTTTAAACACTCTGAAGTGTGCCGCCACTTAGCTAGCTTCTGGGCACTCAGCACAGCCGTAGCTGTGCTCTAGGAGAGAGGTCTGCGATTCCTTCACTCACGGTAAAGACAAACATAAGGTCCTTGAAGCAGGTGGCATGACTCCCCTACCTACGATGCCAGGCCCTGGCCCTGGCCCTGGCCCTTGCTGGCTGTTTTCTGATTCTGACGGACAGTCCTAGCGCTCTGCTCAGTCAGGAAGAATCTCCTGAGCTCCACCTGATCCTGAGCATAGTGCATCCTGTGGCAATGACAAACTGGAAATGTCCAGCAGTTAGGACACCCTGCTCTGTCTTTAGGGCTCCTGTAGTCATTTGGTCTTCTTCCAGAGAGTACAATACATGCTCTCACACATACTCACATTTAATATGTATAATAACACACATATATGATGTATTCTTTCCCATGGGTAATGCCTATTGTCTTAGTGTTACTCTTGTTATGATAAAACATGATGGCCAAAAGCAACCTGGATAATGAAAGGTTATTTGACATATATTTCCACACCAGTGTTCATCATTGAAGGAAGTCAGGACAAGAATCCCAGCAGGGCAGGAACCTGGAGGCAGGAGCTGATGCAGAGACCATGGAGGGGTGCTGCTTACTGGCTTGCTCCCCATGGCTTGCTCAGCTTGCTTTCTTATAGAACCCAGGACCACCAACCTAGGATGACTCCACCCACAATGGGCTTGGCCCTCCGCCAGGAGGTATTTTCTCAGCTGAGGTTCCCTCCTTTCAGAGTCCTCTAGCTACCGTCAAGCTGACACAGAACTAGGCAGGACACACGCATAGAATGTGGAACACAGCATAAAATAGGTGGAATGACTAACTCACCTGTTATTTACATAAAGTTCAAATGCACATAACTTCTTAGTGCTTGCCGATATTTCTGCAGAACTTCAAGCAAGCTGGTTTTGAGAGAACTAGAATCTCAAATTTCCCAGAAACCTCAGTAAAATAGGAGGGCTTTATAAATTTATAGCATAGAAATCACAAAGGTGGTAGGATTCTGATACATGAATTAAACATTTCAGTTTGTGATCTCTTTTGTCCCAAATAAAGGAATGCTCTGAAATATTCATCTTAGATTCTGGGGATATTTAGTGGTGCGGAAATGGCCAGCTTCTACTTGGAGAGTTGCCAGTTTCAGAGAGCTTCTACCCCTTTTTCTACTCAAGTTGTTGAAACTGAGGCTGTTTGGTGAGTGAGGAAAACATATTATCAACAAAATGATTTTTCTTGCTTTGTTGGAAGATGTAATTGACTTGGATTCCTTTCATAATACACATGATAATTTAACTTTAGGGAAGACAAAACATTAAAATCTTCTAAGAAGAGCTAATTAAAAATGGTTACTAAAATTGAGCACTTTGAATACACCATATGGCAATTGTCTTTTGGTAGCTGAACAAAGTCCATGTTGGCTCAGTGCCGCCCAGTTCCCTACACTCGGCTTCAGTGGATGGGGTGAGGGTAACCTTTCCATTCGTGGCGTCTCTTCCCTAGGCTTCTCTACCCATGGGCTGTGTGTTTATCAAGCTGTGACTTTGCCCTCTTCTCTCCATCATCCTCATTTAGTCTGCCCCGAGTGTCTGCACTGGCTTCCTGTCTCGTGTTGTTGTTTTCCTCTGAGACTGGAACTCTACCCTAGACTCCAACGGACTCTGGTGTGGCTTGATGGTCTTGTCTCAGAAGCTGGACATTTGCCATTGTCCCCAGCTACTCACTGCTGGATGTGTCTGGAGGAAAAGTCCTGGGGGAGTGTGCCGTGGTTCATCACTGGGTTTCCCAAACTTTATACTTCATCTAATACAGAGCAGTTGATAGTTATCTGGCCAATGGATGTAAGGGTGTATTAGATCATTTTCCTGTCAAAGAAATAGCCTGCTAGCAGTTAGCACTTCTTCCTAATCAACATCATGAAAACTCTCCCTCAATAACTACATTTCATTGCAAGAATTCTAATCAGCTTCTCCAGAGGTATTCAGTGTTTCCTTTTGTTTCAGTCTTCTTCTATTTACCATATTCTGGGTTTTTATTGTTGTTTATAAAGGAAAATGAATCATGGAGCCAAGACCCAGTGACTTGAATGGCTAGCCAGCTAGGCCCTCTGCTTTGTAGTCAGAGAACCCAGCCCAAATAACAGTGCACAATCTCAGGACATCAGTGATTACTGTTAGCTATCCCTAAAATGAGTATGGTATGCAAGCTGGAATTGCAGAAGGTTTTCTGGGGGAGGTAGAAGCCAAGAGAACAGTAAAGAGAGGAATGGACAGAAACAAAACAGTAACAACAACAGTAAAAACCCTTGAGCTCTTTCTATTAATAATGTTGTGGGGGTCACTTTCTTTATCTGAAATACAGGTATCGTAAAGTTTATCTTCATATACCCAATGTATTACCATAAGAAAAATGTAAAGTGTTATTCAAATTACACTCATATTATCAAATGTCTCCTAAAGCCTCCTGTGAAGAATTCTACAAAATCCATTCTTATGATGAGAAATTATGTTAAATATGGGACCCTAAGTACTCTCACAAAGATCGTCAAATACTTATTCTGTCTGTTAAAATGATCTAGGGATAAATGAAATAATTTTAACTATCAATTATCCTAGATTTTAAGAACATAATTTAAGTACTTAGTGTTTAGGAAGTTCACGTGTGTGTGCGTGTGTGTGTGTGTGTGTGTGTGTGTGTGTGTGTAGTGTAGACATGTACGGACACATAAAATCCTCCAGATCATTTATTATTTCAGCAATGTTCTCTGAGCCTTGGTGGTGATGAGGTTTACAAAGCCACCCACTCAGGCTCAGTGCCCAGTCCCTTATCTTCTGCACTGTGGTCAGTTCTACATCTCTAAGTGACTGCTGCCCACTGCAAAAGGAAGCTCCTCTGACCGCGGCTGAGAACAACCACGTCTATGGGTATAAGCATACGTATTTAGAAGGTAATCCAATAGCATGACTATCTAGCAAATTTACAATAGCAGGATCTTTCCTATGACCTCCCCAGCTATGTGCTTTTGATCAGGATTACAGTGCCAGGCAGGCAATCCCCTCCTAAGCCTAATTTCCGTTGAGAAAGTGCTTAGTTACCCCATAATAGGCATACCACTATGCTGCTAGTGAGGATAGCATGGCAACATATAGTGTCTTGTAAAAAACCACGTTTGCTCTGTTCTTTATGGTACGTGAGCCAGGAACCAGGCTGGAGACTTTAAAACACACGAACACATACAGTCAGAGACATGGGGACATGGGACATCCTTGAGACAAGAATACTAACTTTATTGTACTCCAGGGAAGCTTATACAGTTCTCTGGCCACACCCCAGGTTTCGGGATCTTTCAGCTGCAGGCCTCACCAGAACTCACTCCCCTGCCATCAGGGTCTCGTGCTCAGTGCTCAGAGCAGCTGCAGCCTGCTCAGAGCAGAGGAAAACAAGTTGTTTACAAGAAATTCAGGTTCTGGTGGTCTGCAGTCCTAAAGCTGCTAAGACCATTAATGTCTTTTTTTCCCCAGAAGCCTGTATGAAAGCTCACCATCAGAGGAGTTTCCTGGTTGGTTTTGGATTGGTTTCTTTAGTCCTGCAACCAAAGCAAGTATTTTCTTCCTCTGTAGGGTCTTACCATGTAGTTATGGTATGTCACCAAGGTCAATGGTAAAAGCCTGTGCTGTTTTGGAGACCTTTTCAGCAAGGCCTTTTCATAGATCCTTAGTTTTATAGTTCATACACCAGTGGTTTTCCCCTCTCTTACCCAC
This sequence comes from Alexandromys fortis, assembly GCF_014885135.2. Classification (NCBI taxonomy): domain Eukaryota; kingdom Metazoa; phylum Chordata; class Mammalia; order Rodentia; family Cricetidae; genus Alexandromys; species Alexandromys fortis. Next base: position 31,493,275 of record NW_026067909.1, on the reverse strand, counting down.
GCAACCTGCATAATCTTTTACCTACCAGGACTTCCCATTCTTCTTTGACTTTACCTGTATTCTTTTATCCTTCCTCTCCTTTTAAAAGAGACAGTAGCTTCTGTTTGGCTTTGCACGCCCTGTTCCTTTGGTTAGCTTCCGTTTACCCACCGATTTCCCCCACATCCCACATCCCTTCCTGGTTAAGCTTTTCACTCTCAATGTTTCACCCCGTTACTTTCATTTAACATATAATCTGCATCCTCCTCCCTTCCTGTGTCCCCTTTCTACTTCCATGGCTTCCACTGATAGAGGAGAAAAGATTAGGGGGGGAAAAAGCTGGAATTTGTGTTTGAAAGAAAATGTATATACAGCTTTTATCACCTCACCCACTATACCTTTTTCCAGTTCTATCCACTTCCCTGCCAATTTCACAGCTAGGTGATATTTCAAAGCGTGCATGTGCCACATGTCCTTGTCCACTCATCTGTGGATGGACGTCTAGATCCATTCTATTCCTTAGCTACAGTGAATAGCACAGAAAAGAACATGGCGGCAAATGTCTGCCGTGGGGTATAAGGCCAAGCATGGTGTAGCGGGGTCTTGAGAGCCCTTCTGTTTCCTCAAGTACCTGCACTCGTTTGCATCCCCACTAGCAGTGTATACGGCGTCTTCCCCACATCCACACCATCATTTGCTGCCATTTGTATTCCTGATGATGGCCACTGTGACTGAGGTGAAGAGTCTTCTTTTTCATTCACATTTCTGTAACGTCAAAGATGTTGAGCAGCTTTAAGAGTACTTCCTAACAATTTGCATTTCTTCTTTTGGTATTTTTTTTGTTCAGTTCTATAGATTTTTTTTTTAATTGGATCATTTGTTTTCTGAGTTTAGGGTATCCATTCCGCCCCACCCCATTCTTTGTATGTCTAAGACCCTAATGCTCTGCCTGATGAAAAGCTGGCAGAGATTTTCTCCCATTCTGGTAGCTGTCTATTCACTCATGTCTGTTTGTTTTGCTATATAGAAACATTTTAGTCTCATGAGATTCCATTGGTAGTTTTTTTATTGCTGTGCTACTACAGTCTTGCTCAGTAAGTCCTTACCTGTGCCTATAGGTTGAAGTGTAACGCCCTGCTTCTTTTCTCCAGCCCATCCTGGGAACTGGCTCTTAATGTTGATCCACTTGGAGTTCTTCAGTGCATGGGGAAGAGTAAGGATCTAATTCCATTTCTCTGACGTTGATCTGCAGTTTTCCTAGAGCTGTTTGCTGAAGATTTCATCCTCCAATGTGGATTTTTGACATCCTTGTGAAAAGTCAGGTAACAGTTGTCGAGCAGACTCACATCTGGTCCCTCAATTCTAGCCCATGAGTCTACGGGTCTGCTTTTGGGCCAGCACCATTCTATTTTTACTGAGATGACTTTGGAGTTTGAAACCAAGTTCGGTCAAATCTCCCACAGTATTCTTTTTGTCCACATTTCTTTCAGCTATCCACATTCTTTTAGGTCTCCATATACATTTTTGAATTGTTTATGTTCTCTGCGTGTATGTGTAAAGAACATTGTTATTTTAGTTGGTATTAAATTGGCTCTGCTTATTGCTTATAGCAGTGTGGTCATTTTTCATAATATTAATTATTTTAATCCTTGTACAGGAGTGGGTTTCCATCTTCTTCTTGTCTTTCTAAGAAGTCAAGTCTTTCTTGATTTCGTCAGTGCCTTAACATTTTATTGTAAAGTCCTTTCATCACTTGGATTAGGTTCATTTCCAGGTGTGTGTGTGTGTGTGTGTGTGTGTGTGTGTGTGTGTGTGGCGCACCATACCCATCTGTGCACTATGCGCTACAATACAGTTCATAAACTGAGCAAGGGGCTAGAGATTGGAAACACACAAAGACTCACGGACTGACAGAGATAGAGACACAGGTCATCCCTGATGCCAGAATGTCCCCAAAATGCCTCCTTTATTGTATTCAGGGGCAGCTTATATAGGGATAACCACACCCCAGCCAAACGCACCAGAAACCATTCCCCTGCAATCAGAAACTCCTGAGGGTCTCGTGCTCAGAGCAGCTGTAGACACTCAGATCAGGGGAAAACAATTTGTTTACAAGAAATTCAGGATCTGGGGGTTTACAGCTCCCAACACGTGTGTATGCACATGTGCATGTGTGTGTGTGTGTGTGTGATAAGATGATCATATAATTTCTACCTTTGTGTCATTTTATGATAGACAACATTTATTGATTTATGTTTGTGGAACCAGCCATTCTTCTCTGAGATGAAGTTACTTTGTAACCTTTGGGCGTGGTTTTGAGTGTGTATTAGGAGGTTTTTGAATGGATGTTCATCAGATCTCTAATCTTCTTTGTTTAAAAATCTTCCTTTCTCTTCTGTATAACAGATTATTTGAGTGATACTGGTGTCAATTCTGCTCTGAAGTTCTGGTAGAATTCTACTACGAATCCATCTAGTCCCTGCAATGTTTTAGTTGGGGGCATTTATTACTTCTTCAACTTTGTTACTCATTATAGACAGATCTTCTTGAATTATTAATTTAGCCATGCCTTAATTTCACTGTGGTGTATGAATCCAAGAATCTTTCCCTCTGTTTTTGAATTTCCAATTTTGTGAAATACACGTTTTGAAAGCTTGTCCTCGGTTTTCTGAATCTCATTTTCATCTGCTGTCATATCTCTCCCATCACTTCTAATTTCATTAGCTTGTGTGTTCCATGCCTTTCCTTTGGTTAATTGACCTAAGGGTTTGTCAATCCTATTCACAGAGAATCTACTCTTGTTTCACTTAAGACGACGTCCATCTTCTTGCTGATTTATACATTGGTGTTGCTTGGTAGATGTTATGTTGACTGAGATTTCTGTCCCACCAGGTTCCATAGCCATTTATTAAACACACACACACACACACACACACACACAGGTCCACATTAATTATAACCTGATTGATCTATTAACTCAGGCTTCTTATTAACTCTTATAACTTGCATTAGCATATAACTCTTGTCTGTGTTAGTCATGTGGCTTGATACATTTTTCAGTGAAGCATTCTCATCTTGCTTTCTCTTCCTCTGGGTGATGACTGCAAACTGAGATTTCCTCTTCCCAGAATTCCCCTGTTCTCCTTGTCATGCCTCTACTTCCTGCCTGGCTACTGGCCAATCAGCATTTTATTAAACAAGTACAAGAAACAAATCTTTAAAGGGTAAAACCATTGTCCCACAGCAATGCTACAGACACTAACATGTGCAATCCCTCGAAGTTCAGCCTTCTGAAAACCAACAGGTCTTGTATACCATTCTGCTTAGTGGTCAGATAATTCAACTAGCCAATTCTGGTCTTGCTGCTTTTTTTTGTTTGTTTGTTTATAAAGAGAGTTTTGCTGGAACACAGCCATGACCATTCATTTGTGTTTTGTCTGCGACCATTTCTGTTTTTCTTTTTTTTAACAGAGTTAAATAGTGCCAACAGAAAAAATATGGCTTCCAAATTGAACATCTTCTGTCTGGCCTTTTACAATGACAACTTTTCCACTCCAGATCGTAATCCTATTCCAAGCCTCTTTATATTGAACGACAGCCCCCTCTCTGCTGTTTTTGTTCTCTTATTATATACTCACAAAGCAGCTCTGCAAGCATCTTCCCTTAGTAGCCGTACATTCAGCATTCCCATGTTCTAGAGCTGTCACGATGGTCCACATCATAATCACAAAGCCTGGCAACTACTCTGTTCCCGTGAATCTGTTTTCTGGCTCTTCCGGTCTCACTTCACGCTGTTGTCTCACCTTCAGAAGTTGGAGGGTGTTGTTACTCATCAGAATAAGTCACGGGCTCGCGATATTTCTATATATAATGCTATCAAATTGCATTTGATCTCCAAAAGATTTACTAATCACTGAACTTTATAAACCATGCTGCCTACCTTACAAAGAAGACAGCTAGGAGAGATGTTAAATAATTTTAAAATATACAGTCTGGCTGTGACAGATCTGAGCTATGACCTGACTCCCCTGGCTGCCAGCAAAAAGCACTTCTCCTACTGAACATCCCCTGACCTCTCTTTCCCTGTCTGACCTCAGGAAAATCTCTGGAGACTCCCTGGTACCTTCTTGTAGAAGGCATCTCACCCTGAAACATTCCAGGTCTCACATTTGCCTTTAATTCTCACGTTGGTTTCACACATTACACCTTCTATTTTTATTCCCACCTAGGCCACTTCAGAACATCCTTCTCCATAAGGCTTTTCATGTGGTTTTTGCTTCCCTTTTTCTGAGATGTATTGCTTGTAACAGGACTATAAATATACCTTTCTTACATTGTATTTATATTTTCCTGTGTTTAGTTCTTTCAAACTATACAGTTATACTATACAGTTATACTATCCTTGAGTAGGTAGTCTGTGGTTATGGCTGAAGGGAATGTGTTGTGGGCTTGCTGGGACCCAGGAAACAAAGCCAGCAGTATAGTGCAGGGATGAGACCTGTAATAAATAAAATAAAGCTTAGAAAGAATAAAAAAGACTGACCGCCAGAGGGTGCCATGGAGTAGGATGGTCATTGCTCAAATTTCCTTCTGTTGAAGGTTCCCATCTCTGTAGTTCCTGTTTAAGAAGTAGTATGTCGGTTGCAATCATATTGCGTGGGTTGAGAAGTAGTATGTTGGTTGTAAGCGTATTGCGTGTGTTGAATGCTTACTGTGAAGTGAGACAGGGGAGTGCCAAGTCCTTCAGTTCAGCAGAGAGTTAAAGGTTACTTACAGCATATGGAGTCAACGGGACACGGGGATAAGTATGAGCTTGGCTCAAGTACATAAAGTCAGTCCATGAAATGCAAATGGAAAACAGAGCCACAGTCTAGTCACTCAAAGTGGCTGAGGTTAGGGTGAGGAGACTGTGGTGGGCACCTGGCTTCCTAGTCCCCCTGATGTCAGCATGACTGACATATGACCTGCTGGGTCTGAGAAGTGTGAGGCAGGAGCTGCTTTGACCAGCCTTGAACAAGCCAGGAAAAGTCTATGTTGCTGCTGGTACATCCAGAGATCCTAGGGTTCACGGAAGACACACCCATGTCTTCTTCACAGCACCCTGATCCTGAGCACTCCCCATTGTGCTTGTCCAGCACCAGACTCTCCACGCAGATAAAGACTTCCAGTCACCCTATGTTTGTTTAGCAAACTTAGCAAAGAGTGACAGCTGGGCGGGTCGTGGAGACAGAAGAGTTGAGACTGAGCAGCAGATACAGGCTGGGGGAAGAAATGTCAGTGCTTCCAATCCATTTCCACGGAGACTGCACGCAGCTCTCCAATTCTGCTTTAAAAGACAAGAACAATGGCAATGGGTTTTTGATCCTACTGTACCTATTGGTTTCGTGGGAGCCTAGGCAGTTTCGTGGATGCTCACCTTACTAGACCTGGATGGAGGTGGGTGGTCTTTGGACTTCCCACAGGGCAGGGAACCCTGATTGCTTTTTGGGCTGACGAGGGAGGGGGACTTGATTGGGGGAGGGGGAGGGAAAGGGGAGGCGGCGATGGGGAAGAGACAGAAATCTTTAATAAATAAATAAATTAAAAAAATTTTTTTAAATTTAAAAAAAAAGATAGAGGTTATTGCCAATGAAAACGAGACGTGGAAGAGGAGGAGGCACACAGCGCTGGATGAAAGAGCCTCCACCTCAGGAGCAGAGATGAGCACCTGGGAACATGAGGACTGAGAGAAACAGAAGAAAGAGCTTTCCAAGGGGAACAAGATGTTCATAAGATTGACCATGCCAGCCTCTTCTCTGTTTTGGAGAATATGATGAGGAAATAGTCTCCTCTTGTGCTTGCCCCATCGGGTTTACATCCAGTGTGTCTCCAAAGACACTGTAGGTAGAAGACTCAATCAATCCCCTCTTCAGTGGAAGATGCTTGTGAGAACAGATAAGCCACACCAGCAGCAGGCTAGGTGGCCTGATTATGGTCACCAAATGAATCAAGGGGATTTGAGAACTTAACATCTTATTTTAAATCCCTGTCACTATTGTTTATGATTTCCCAGTAAGAGATGCAAATGGGCCTATGGTGAGACTAGAAAGCAATATTCTTAAACTAAAGAAGTGAAGTGTGGGGGGGGGCAGCTTGCGTGATAGCCCCTGCTTACCTAAAATGTGAATAATGCATAAGGCTGGGGTCCCTGCCTACACTATTGGGAACCTCAGCTTAAATTCTGCTAATACTAAAAACGTCATTGAATCACTCAGGGTAAAATAGAACCCACAGCCGGCCCTCATGCAACCTCCTGCTAGTCCTCCAAGGTGGAGCCCCATCCCCAACAAAACTTGTCAGTGTGTTTATTTAAACTGCGCTCCTTTAATAACCTAGGATTGATCCTAACAGCTGCCAACGGGACAGTTTAGTTGACAAACTGGTTCCCAGAAGCTTTGCGACACTACCGGCTCTAACGGCCTGTCCACATTGTCCCCATGCTCTGCCTGCCTAATGCAAGCCACACTCTGGGGAGGGTTTCAGAAGTGCGTTTAATTGCATTTTCCACTTCTCAGTAACAGCAAGGGATTAAGCTGAGATGGGACAGCATGGAACCAGTCCCATCCTGTCACCTGGGAAAGGGGAGGGGGCGCGATACGCGTGGGCAAGCTTCTCACAGAACACATTCCTCTCATCTTTATTTCAGTGAGTTTGTGAGTGATTAAGAACCCATACATTAACTTCAAGATTTCTGGTGGCCAATCCTCGGTGAAATATATCAAAAGCAGTTCACATTTGTTAAAGGTAATTTCCATTTCTCATAAGGGCATCTTGATTCCAGAAATGCATACATTCCAATCGGCGTGGATAGGCAGCGCTCTTTGTGGGGTTTACATCGCAGCCACTGAATGCTCTATTGTAAGGACCATGGGATCAAAAAGCGGAAAAACCCTATTTGTTGAACTGGACCTCCACCTGAGCCACCGTGACCCCGGAATGAAGACGGATGCTAAAAAGAAATCCCACACTAGCTCAAAATTGAGTACAATAGAGGGTTATTTATTTAGGGGTAGACTCTCAGATCACAGTCCTCTGCTCCAATGAGAAAAACAGCAACTAAATTCAGCAGCTGGGAGAGTGGAGACGAACATTACATCGGCATTTATAGTGTAGGAGGCCACGCCCAAGTGGGCGGGTATCTTAAAGGCTACTGGCTGAAGGATTTCCCACAGCACCAGGAGAAACATGAAACAGCAAGATGACTTGGGCACTGATTTCCGACATTCCCCTGTAAGCTAAGTCCTTTCAGTCCCGTTCCTATTCCTTTATTGCCAGAGATCTTGACCACATTGTCTTCTACAGTGTATTCCCAACTGTCAACTCATCTCACCGCATATCCATACAGATTTATTGTATTTATATTTGTGTTTTTGTCTATGTGAGTATACATGCATGTGCGGCAGGTGCCTACGAGGCCAGAAGAGGGCAGCAGGTATCTCTGAACTGGATTTACAGGCTGTGAATTCTTTGACATGGGTGCTGGGAAGCAAACTTGAGTCCTCTGTAAATACAGAACATGCTCGTGGTTGCTGAGCTGTCTCTCCAGCCCTGATATTCCTATATTCTTGTATTTAGTCACAAGACCTCTTGACTATCTGGGCAAGTATCTTGACTATCTAGGTAATTGTTCTCAAATGGATTTAGTCAAGCCCTATCTGAATCAAAGGTAAAAACTTCAGGTGTCAAATTTTTGGAATTGAAGTTGGAATTTTTCCTGAGTTCATTATTTTATACTCCAAACTTAAGGATTGGGATTCTCCAAAAATACTCTAGACCCTGTTCTGTCTAATTCATCAGCTTTCACTGGCCACCTAGAAAATACTGAGACAAAAAAATTTCTAACTAGCCCCAGAGCAGTGTGGTCTGAGACATGCCCCTCACATGGGAAAAGAGCACAAGTTTTCATGAGTTCATGCCAACCAGCTAAGCATGCCTTGGCTGTGCTCACAACAATGACGTCTCACTCCTTACTAACAAGCTGGATTCCCATTTCCTTTAGGGAGAGATTCCATGTTCTAAAGACTTGACCATTTTACAAAACAGAACCACTAGCCTAAAACCAAGTATTTAGACACATGAGGCTGTGGGATGCCTTCTGCCTGGAAAGAGCAAAGGAATCCTAAATCACTCCCTTAACAGTGAAATTCAACCATAAGTGAGATATAACATCTAAAGTCCCCAGTGGGCTTGATGGCACACTCTAGACACTCAGTGTACGTGAATTCCCTGCTTCCTATAGTATTTACCAAATAGTAGTATTTTGAATAAAATCATATTATAGAGATATTTTTGTCTATATGTTGTCTTCAGTTTTCTCAAAGGGTGGAAACCACTTTGATTTTTTACATTTTAATACACTCCCCATGTCCATGGTAAAATTACAGAATTGAAAGGTCTGGTGTAAATGTCCAGCTCAGCTCCTCCCATCTAGTGCTTAGCACCTCTAGGTCCCCATCCTCAAGTCCTACATACACCCGGGATGGCCGTCATCCCCATTCAGTGGAACAGTCTGGCAATGAAAAAACAGAAGTGCTCAGCAAAGTGTCTGGCAAAGAGCAGACCATCAGTTATAGGAAGGTGTGAGCCAGAGAAGACATTGAGGCACCAGCATGATCCAGTGTGCAGCACTCTCCTCTGAAACATCAGTGTGAACTCACCATAGACCTGAGCAAGAACGATAGACAACCGACTAGAAGATTTAAAGTCTTCAGGGGCATACACACAAATGGCATTTAAAATTTTATGGACAAAACTATACATGCTGTGTGACTAGTTACACTCTTTTTACTTGTTTTTAGTTATAAGGGTTTTTGTCATATTGTAAAATTTTAAATTCTATTTAGGAGTTAATGATCCTGCCACCTTGATGTGGAAGTTGATCCGAGAATGATGTGAAAATTCCCAAAATATCTGAGTCACTAGTAGACAAATTTTAAAAAGTATTGCCCAATAATGTCTTTAGAAAACTAATTTTGATCTGTCATTTAGAATTAAAGTGTAAATTCTGCCAGCATCTGAATGAGAAAGAACAAGGGAAAAGAATGTCTCATATTTTTCAGCAAGCAAATGTGGTTTTGTATCAGTAATTATTAATAGTTCAAAGTGGACTTGGATTTTCTTAAGCCTAGTTAATGAGAAAACCTTTTATTTTTCTTTCAGATTAAACATTAACCAGGTTTTTCTCTCAAAATTTGTTGCTAGAAATCACAATCTGGCCCTTTGTCCCTACAGAAGACTATCACACACACACACACACACACACTTGTACATACTAACACACACTTGTACATACTAATACACACAATATACACAAGCACACTTTACACATAAACATACACACAAGTACATACCTGCACATACTTGCATAAACATACAAATATACACAGAAAGACAAAAACACCTGCTTATAATATACACAGGCCTGCATGTTCACACAAGTACACAAAAACAAATATACCTGCTCACACACACCTGCACATGCTCACATACACACATGTTTGCACGCAAAAGTGTGCACACAAACACCATGCACAGAGATACTCACATACATGTGCACACAAGCACACACACACATACACCAGCACACACAGCCTAGATATAAAACAATAACTATCTCTAGTGAAATATTTGGAGTTCAGGTTTAGGAGATAGTTGATTACTTCTTTGTCCTGAAAGTATCCACAAGGACGGCACAAGGTTAAAGGGGAAATAAACACATTAATTGAAGAGTTATATCATTTATTATTATATATTATAATTATTATATAATTGAGATATCTTGACTCTCCTTTCAAAGGATGATCACAGCCTTCAGCCATGGACCTCCAGTGTCCATGCCCTTAAAGAAACAAGAATGCTAACCACAAACAATGAAAACCAGGAAATGCACCCAGCCACTTTGTTCCACTACCGTAAGGAAACTGGTCAAACCTGAAATAGCTGATTAGACCAGGGCACAGCACTTGACCCGCCAGTTCTGATCCCTCAGGAGTAAATGGAGTATGATAAGGTTCTTCCAGAGTGTGTCTGAGCCATTTCAGAACAGCTCTGGTTTGAAGAAGCTAAAGGAGCAATCACAAGATCACAGGGACCGGGACAGCTGGGTTAGCCACAGTCTGCGTGGCAGCTGCTCAAGACATCCGTGGTGCCTCACTTGGACCCTTCCACTCAACTCTGCATTTCAGACTTGCTCTGCTTCCCAAAGCTGATGCTTGCACAACTCATTGGCTCCCCTGTGTCTTGACCTGGTTGGGCTTACATCCCATGATGCCAAGCCCAGTACACAGTCACTCAGTTTGTGTGAGATGCTCAGTGATTGCGTGGCCAAATGCTCCACACTCAGTGCAGTCAGTAGGTTCCCTGGTTCGGATGCCGACGAGGTGTCTTCGTGTGAAATAAAATGAGTGATGTTGTAGCCTGGGAATGTGCTTGCTTTCTTCTCCGGACTAATGCATAGCTGCTGCCACTTAAGCTTCCCTTTGTGAGAGTGAATTGTATCCATCTTTGAGCAGCCTCAACAGGACCAAGTAGGCTTACAGTGAAGAGCTTGGATAGGGGGCTCAGCAAACCTGGCTTTGAAATTGAGTTGTTATAACTTGAGAGTTTCCTCTGTGTCACCCCCGGCATCAGAAGACTCGCTGTGACTTTGTTTCCTCATCTGACACAGATTCCACAGCATGTGATTATCGGGGGGTCCAACGGCATCGGAAGGATTATTTTATCTAAAATTATTATTTTCCACACTGTTGGAGTTGCTATGGTAATTATGGCAATAATTATCATAGTATTATTTATTATAATACATATAATTATTTACTGTTATTATATTCGAAGGACTTGCCTACGTGTCAGCCTTTCCTCTGTGTGGTCATTATCTCCACTGATAAATGCAAGCATGCCCATCACACGCTGCATGGGTACAGTGCTCTGGGAGCCCTGTCAACCCAGATGCTCTAGAATCGTTATGTAAGTTTGATGCTTCCCTGCAACTGTCTCAGTGCGGTGAACACCAGGCACTGTTTTAGGTCCAAAGTCACAGCTAAGAAAAGAGTTACCAACACTCATGGCCAGAAATGACCTGATGCTATTTTTTGATTCTAATAGAAGGAGACACAGATGGGATATTTCCCATGAGTAAGGTACTATGACGATCTTACATACGTTAACACGCTCTAGGAGTTGAATGATATTTGATTGTACTTTTCCCATAAGGAGAATAGTCTTTTTTACTGGTGTTTTGTAGGATTGCACAGATGAGCAGGGAGGAGAGATAAATATCCAGTCTCCCCGCTTCTGAACTTCAATGGTTCACCGGAATCAATCATAATACTGACATGGATCAAGGTTGATTCTTTTTATGTCTCTTACAATCGTATTAGTAAATTAAGTAAGCAAAACAGTCTTGTTTACTAACTACTAGTAGTTTTGGCTGATGAGCACATTAATATCTGTTATTTATTTATTTGTAGCTAACCCAAACTTCTATAGAATGCAGTGGGCTTGCCTACCAGGTTAGATGTATGGCTTGGGCCTCCCAATATCCTCACACTTAGATGATGTGTGACATGCGGTAACTCCCTGAGAGCCTGTCCTAGATGCTGGCCTTTACCAGCACAAAGTGGGGCTAATGAAGACCCTCCAGGCAGTGGGCTGAACACAGGGAGGTACCTGGGCCTTGGCTGGGAAGAGAAGAGGCTTGGATTAGCCTGGTGAGGAACAGGGGGATGAAGGCTGAGTCAACTCTGCAACTTCAGCAGGAAGCAACTATGATGTAAAGGGAGCCATATGCAAGGAGACCACAGACTGGAGCATCTCAGCACTTCCTGTACAGTGATGGGCACATGGCAGTGGACTAGGGCTTGCCATAGAATATTGTGTAAAGAGACTTGGCTGGTCAATATCCACTCAGTCTCTGCCACACTTACACAGACACACTCACCTGAGCACCTGAATTAGGCAAAGCATTCAAAGAGAAAGAGAGAGAGAGAGAGAGAGAGAGAGAGAGAGAGAGAGAGAGAGAGAGGTCAGTTCTTCAAACATAGACAGCTGAATGTTTGTCACCACAGTGGAGCTTGAGACAATAGGAAGTCCTTGGAGATCAATGGGAACAGTTCCCTGGTAGTGTATGCTATCCCATCCAGATCTTACAAATGGAGATTGCACGTTGAACACAAGCCTGTCCCGGGCCCACTGAGCTCAGCTCTGTCTGAATCTAGAGAATTCTCAGAGAAACCTCCACCTGCTCATAGGTGCTGTTGACTGCAAACTCCTCTCTGTATTTACCTGAAATCTTCTGGAGCCTCCAGCCACTGTTCCAGGTCCTGCTGGATTTGTTTTGAGTTAGGGTGATGGTACCACATTGAACGGGAGTCCTCCAAATCTGCCATCCCTTGGAAGGTTCTGCCTCAGCCTCCACTGTTCTTTGCCGTCTCAATGATGTCACCCTTTTCACAGGAGTGATGGCATCTCCCCACACTGCACCCCGTGTTCCAATCACTGCTGAGTTTCCAACTCCACCTCAGGGTGCCTAGGCCAAAGTTCATATTTCTCTTCTGTGTACGTGCTAAATTGAAAAATACAGACCTGCCTACCCCTGGAAAAAAATTACTTCCTTATTTAATCTTTCATTTAAGTGGTTTAAATTGTCTTACGTACATTTTTAATTGTCTTACTGTGCAACTCAGTAGGTCCTGAGCCCGCAGGACACAGATGGGAATTGCTCTAAACCATGGAGACAGCCAATCAGCATCCTCAGGTTAAACTGTGGTGCGTCCAGTCCAGTTTATGAAGGGTCCTTGTGTCCATTTTTTTGTATTGTGTATGATAACCCACTCAGTCTGAAGATGAAAAGTAAAAACCCAAAGAAACCAGCATTTCAGAGCGTATAAGACTCATTTTACATGTAATTAGAGCTAACCATTTCTTTTCATTTATAAAACATACTCTGATGACCTTTGAGGTTGGTGGTGGGATAGGACATTAGCTAATAATTACGGTTTGATTTGCAGTGAAATGTTGGAATAATTCTTCCTGTGGAGCCTGAGGAGCAGATTTCAGTCTTGTGATGAAGCATCACTGTCCCCTGCTGGCCCATATGGTTGTAACAGTCTAGAAAAGATTTCAAAAAGAAACCAAAAAAAAAAAAAATTTTTTTTAAACAAATCACTTTACAAGCTAGAAGTGAACACTTCCTCTCTAGAATTGTCATCTAATTTATTTAAAAAATAATCCCTTCCCATAATTTTCTGAAGATCGTAAATGATGTTTTAATGTTTTGAAATGCAGATATAAATTACCCACTGAGAAACTCCAGGGAAAGCCCTGCTGTCGGCTAGCATCATGAATCCGCAGACCATGAAAGAGCAGTGTGAGGACTCGCTCATTCAGTCTCATCATCCAGGAGGAGGGAAATCCTCACCTTTCACTGGCTCAGCCTCTTAGGTCTGCCTTGTCCTCCTAAATGCTTTCTCAGCACAAGCCATAGACACTTAGTTGGCATCCCTTTGTGGGCCGGCGTGTGTTTTCCATTCTACAGCACTGGTAAGATGGTGCCTGAACTGTGTAAACAAACCATGCGCTGTCTGGAAGGAGTGAAACTGACCTTCGTGTAGATACAGAGGGACGATGGTACATTCCCTAGGCTTCTCTTAGGGGCCTCACCATGGAAAAAGGCAATAAAGAAGTGAGAGTGGGCTCCATTTCTGTTTAATTATGATTGATGGCCCACTTACATATTTAATAGCTGCTCCAAACTCCAGTTTACTTCTTATTACTTTGTGTCTAGAAAGAAAGTTGCTTTCCCCTCTTTACATAAGGGTCTGAGCGACGCCAGACAGATTCTCTTCAACCTGGTTTGTATCTGTCGCTGCCCAAAGAGAAATCCAGATGGGGACTGTTTGCTTTGGAGACACACAAGATATTTGAAGACTTGTGTTTATGTTTATTCTTTTCTTCTGTCTTCTGGAAACCACATTTTTCAGGGTCTGCAACCATCCCTGCAGAAGGTACAGACAGACCATTTCACTAATAAGGTCCACTTGGTAGGCCCGGTGAGCTCATGTTAAAAGTTTGTCCTGACACACTACTCACCAAGAACTCGACTGCCTTCCCCATCCATGCCTTTTACAAAGCCCTAGAGGGTTGCCTTGCCAGAGAATCGCTTGTTTTAAAGTTAATAGGTAAAATGTGGGAAGGGGTTCAGCTGACACTCTTTTGCCTATTCATGTCCTTTTAAACTAGTAGAAGGACTTCCCACAGCCAGGTTTCCATCTACTCGATTGCCTACACACACATAGGAAAAGCCTATCAGGAGCCCTGTGATACAGCGTATAGTGGGGACAAGTCAAAGAACTTTGGTTTGGGTTTCAAACACCCCGTGCTAGTTCGCTTTCTCTTGCTGTCCTGAGCACCATGACCAAAAGTAACTCGAGGAAGGCAGGATTTACTTCATTGTATAGGTGAGGAAGACCAAGGCAGGAGCGCAAGGCAGGAACCTGGAATTATGAGCCGAAACAGAGACCAGGGAGGAGCAGTTCCTTAAGGTTCGTAGCCTTTGGCTTGCTCAGCTGTGCCTACTTAGGGATGGTATGGGCACAGTTGCCTGGGCCCGCCTACATCAACTGGTATCTAAGAGAATGCCTCACAGCTTTGGCCACAGAGCATCCGGTCTGGGCAATTCTTCAGTTGTGGGTCCATCTTCTCATGTGATCCTGGGTTGTATTGAGTGGACAGATGAAGCTATGACCCCTCCCAACCATGGAAATAGAAAAATTAATTTAAACTTGAGATAAGATCTCATGAAGGAAGGAAAAGAATTCTTGCTAGGAGGGAAATGACAGATATTTCTGCTTAAGGCCGTGGCAGCAGCAGTGAACTCCGCTCCTCACATGCACTGATTGGCAGGCACACTTGTATTATGCGTTCCACAAAGAAAACATGTGGCCAATTAAACCATGACCCCATGATTTCCTTCAATTAGAATCTTTATACTCATCAGAAGCGATTATTCTAGATATATTTAGATACAGCTTTTAAAATCAGTTATCACCTTTAGGTGAACGTGCAGTAGAAAATGTAAGCCAAATAATTTAACTCAAGTAATTATAAGACATTTTTCTTTCCTGTTGAGAGTTCATCGGGGAGTGTGTGGAACAAGAAGACGCTAAACAACCTGGCAGAGAGCATACAGAAAATGCTTGGCTTATAGAAGAAATGGAACAAAGGTTGTGGGGCACATGCGGCTATGAGATGCATTGTGAAGAATCTTGGCAACGCTGATGGGAATAACGCAGAAGAGAATAAAGAAACAGGCTTGGGCACTAGGTAGCCGAGGTGCGGTATTGGTTTTCTTAGCCAAAGAAATACCGGGAGAAAGAATTTAAGGGAAGTGAGGTTTATCTCTCTTAACGGCTTCACAGGGTTTTCATTCATGGTGGCAGGGACACTCCTCCAAGGAGGCAAAAGGATGTGATAGAGATGCCTTACTTATAGAACCGAAGATGGCAGATAGAACTCCAAAAGAGTGTCACATTCAGGGACCTCCATGACTTACTGGTGGAGCCAGGTTGCTTTGCATAAAGGTTCTGCAGCCTTTAAAATAGTGCCTCAAGTCAAAGACTCAGTGTTCATGAGGCTGTATGGACATTCAGATGGAAATCATTGCACTCCACCCCAGACCTCAAAGGCTTATGGCCATCTCATAACACACTAGGAATCTGGTTGAGCCGTAGAAGTCCCTGAGGCCTTGGTAGCCTCAAGACTTGAAGACTCCAAAGTTTTCACTGAGATTCAAGGCACCCTCTTAGCTGTGAGTGCCTGGAAAAATACAAGAGTTCTATATTCCCAATATGCGATGTGCAGACTAAACACTGCCATCCCCTAAGGAAAAAGAGTCACAACAAGGAAAAACTGGGCTAAGCCAAGATCAAAGCCCTGCAGGGCAAACTAATCTGCAGCTCCACGTCAAGCCTTTTAGTCACGTGGTGGACGTCAAAGGCCTTAGCTCATCCTTTGGCCTGACATACGGAGCACACATGGCTCTCTCTTGAGATATGTCCAGTAGGTGTCTGTAGGTCGCTTTAGCGATATCACCCATTTCTGGTATGCCCCACATCCTGAGTTCTTCATAGTAACTTAGGCTCCTCTTTAAAGCTTCATGACTAATCTTCTCAGAGGTTCCTAATTGAGAAGATGGCCTAGTATGCATTTCCTGGCCATCCAGACTCTCTACGGGAACCTTGGTGCAAGCATTATGCCCTTGACTAGCTCCATCTTCCATGGGAAAGCTGTATAATTGGGTTACGTCATGAGCTATGGAAACATGTCTTTGTCAATGCTTATGCACACGGAGCTTCAGGCTATGTACCACACCTGTAGAGTGACACCAGAGGAAGGCCATATACCAGTGATTGGTGGGGATTTTAGGAAATTGCATCTATTCCAGGCTGTAACCAGTAATGATTCTGAAGATCTAGGAAAACATCCCAGAAGTAGAATATCCTTTTTTTTTTAATTGGACAATCATAATGAACAATTTCTTTCCATCACTGTAAAATAAAGAGTGGGCAGTCTAATGAAGGGACTGGGTCATTCCCCCTAATATCTGCCATTCTTCTAAGGAACCCTTTTTCTTGGTTCCTCTGATACCCCATGAGCCCAGTCTTTAGTGAGCGTGATTCTGCAGACACCCTGGTCTTCTGAACTCCCATTAGAATGAAGGGTGGTGACTTCTTCCTTAAAGTACTAACTCCTGTTTCCTGGTATCTTGACAACACTACTTTGAAGGTGTATAATGGATTGTTCTGCTACACCCTATGTGCACTATTTCGATAAAACAACTCACCATTTTATGTGCTTCATTGATGGGTCTCTGATTGTCCCTGAAGCTCTTGCTGCACACAAAGACAGTTTTCATTTTGAATAGCGAGTACAGCAAATTATAATCCATTTTGTGTCTTTCTAGAACTTTTCCATGTATCTAGAACCAGTCTACCAACTGCTTTATCCCTTAGTTGCAAGAGGAAATTGTGTCCTGACTTTGTAGATGTAAGGTTTAGTTTATGAATTGATTCAGAAAATAGACTTAAAGGGTTTCCAGAGTTAATGTAAATCTGAAGCCCCCTGCTCTAAACCCTGTAAATTCTACTTAGATTATGAAAGCTTAATTAGCTCTCAATCCAGTTAATGTGTCTGGTAGCCAATATTGCTTTCCTGTGTTTTAGTCTTGGTGATGATGGTGGTGATGATGATGGTGGTGATGACAGTGGTCATAGTGATGATGGTAGCGTTAATGATGATGGTGATGTTGAGGATGAGGATGATGGTGGTGATGATGATGATGGTGATGGTGGCGATGAGGAATGTGATAAGATCGGCTAACTTACCTGAGTCTTTTCGCAAGCATTTAACACTCACTCATCCATCACAAACATCCATGAAGCAGAGAACATTACCTATTTCCTAAAAAAGAAATAAAAGCATATAAGCATGTAGTGATGATATGCCTGTGTCACACGACTAAGAAATGGCACCTCTAGGATTCAAATCAGTCTGTGGCTGTCATGATCATGCTTATAAACTTCAAGCAAGTTTTTACATGAGCTAGAGTAATTGCTGCCCGATTGAAACACGAGCTTTGAAAATAAAACTTTGTGAATACTTGCACGTTCTTCTCCCCTGGCTCTCCTAATACCTCTACCCTTGGTCCTACATGAAGTCACTTCCTGTGAAGCAAACAAACAAAGACATTATCCTTGGGTCTCTTTGGGCTCCTTCTCCACAAGGACCATTTATAGCACTTTGAATGCAGTGTCCCTCATGTCCCCCTCCAAGGGTACTCTGTGTGTGTTCCCAATCTTGCGTGAGTTGGCATGTCCTGCTTTTCTCCTCCTCTTAGCTAGCTTCAGAACCCCCAAACTTACTAATCGTCTGGGATTCTTCTCTTCTCACCTTTATGTGCAAGACCAGCTGAGCTGATCTAAGAAATCCTACATTCATCTCTTCTAAACTTAAATGCCATGTACTCTCAGCAGTCTGGTCTTCCCTGAAGAATGAGTTTACAGGGTTGCTGTTAGCGCAGCCTGGCGCCTTGAAGAAAGGAAAGTTCTCTTCCTAATCCTGGGGGCTGAAGATCCAAAATAAAGACTTTGGATTGGGAGTCACTGAGGCTTTCCTCTCATAGTGCATAGGTAGGGTTTCCTTTCCCCACATTCTCACAGGGCCTCTCTTAGTATCTACTTATCAGGACAGCAGTTAAATTGAAATAAGCTCTGTCCGTGTGACTTCACTTACACACAACTCTATCTTCAAAGATCCAGTGCCAAATACTGCTATATTCTGAGATAACGGGAGTTAGGATTTCAGTGATACCCCATGCAGTCCCGTACGTGCTAACTTGCCGCATTAGTCTTTTCGTAAGACCCTGTCAGACCCTATCACCTCTGGGAATTTAGCGTGTAGTTAGAAGGAAACCTTATGGCATTTGTGTGGATTTTCTGGCCATGCACACTGCTTACCTTTTTAGACTTGAGAAACCATGGTGCCTGCAAGCCCTCGGCAACTGGAGTCCCACAGCCTCTGCTCCTTGGAGAAGTGTGAGCGTTGATTCTCTTGGGCACTAAATGACACGTTCATGTGCAGACACAGCTCAGCAGCATCCTTGGCCTTGGTGAAGAGTCAAGAAACGTTAGCTGTCCACAGGTCTCATGCAATCACTCAGCTTCTTCCTGGGAATGGGCTCAGCAGTCTCCAAATGGTTTCCATTTTTAATCTTCTTACATACTAGTCTTCTGAGGTTATTTCAATCTATCTCAAAATCTCCTAGGTGATAGCAAAAGTTTGACATAAATATTATGTCTCTACTCAACAAATGAAGGTGTTCACAATCTGAAAACTGCCTATCTTTATCCCGTAGTAACTCCTGCAAACTCGCCTTGATCAGGACCTGCAAGTTTGTCTTAGGCTCTGTTGGGAGGCCTTTTCTTCCTCTGGAACCTACATTTTTGTTTTCAAAACTTCCCCTTGCTAGGAGGAACTTCCCAGTAGCCCCTGGGCTTTTCTCCTGGCAGCATGCATGAACTTAGGACAGTCTGCTTCATTGTACTGTAAAGCAATGTGACGTGAGCCAACTGGATTGTATGCTAGAACCGAGGGCAGAAGACTTGGTTCGTGTTAGCATCATCTCTAGTCTGCTCTAATAAGTTCTTGGGTAGCGCTGTAGAACAACATCATTTCTCTGTCTCAGTCCTAAAAAAAAAAAAAAAAAAAAAAAAAAAAAGCAAAGACCAACGAAAAGTCAATTCTGAAGCCCAGATGTTCCCAGATGTTCATGTCCAACTCCACATAGGCTTGTCCTCTACCTGAAACATTTCCTCTCCTTTGTCATGTTTGGGGAAACATGCCATGATAGCTCACCTCTCCCATTCCTTATTCGTAACGGCACAAAGGGGATGCTTAGGGTTTCCATTGTCTTACCTTTCTTACTCATAGCAGAGGATAATTTTGTTTCAACTCCCATCCAATGGAAACAGGATCCTTTGGCTCCTCCCAGCACAGGAGCTCATTATCAGGAGGCAAGAATAGCGCTTCCTACTTCCTGTTTATGTCACTCATACCCTATGTCACCTTCATGTACATACTACAATTAAAAATGCTGATGTATGATCATATAATTACAATTAAGTATTCCCAAGCTTTTGCCTCTGTTTAATCTATGCATTGAGGTGAGCATCGCTTGGCTCTATCAGCTAAACAAGTCCCACTCATTATTAGCTATGCCATCTTGATTGCATTTCCCTACTTGAATAAACTTCGCTTCTGAGGGTTACAATTATATGCTGATTTCTTTTGAATACTTTTATTAATTCATTGAGAATTTCATACATTGTATTTTGATCATTTTCACCATCGCCCCTTCCTTCCAAATCCACCCCTGTTCCATTCCCACCAGCTCTGTGTTCTGCTTGTTTAAAACCCTTTGACTCCAAACTGTGCCTGAGATTACACCTATTCTTTTTAAAGCCATCCCTCCTCTGAACTCCCTGTCCCAAAAACTATTCCATAAAGCCTCATTTTCCCAACACCTCTTCTATCCTAGTGTCCGCCGCGTAGATTCCCACCCTCCAAAGGGGTCTCTCTGCAGCTCTGTGTCTAGGAAACTTCCCCCGTACCTTCACTGTCACCCCATAGGTGGTGGAAAAATAGTGACACAGCTTAAAGGTAAAATAATCCCCCTAAAGCTCTTACATTTGAACACTTGGCAGCTGTACTATTGGGGAGCGTGAAGAGGAGCCCAGTTGGAGGAACTGAATCTATCTGGGATGCAACAGAAGATTCAGCCTACTTCCTATACTGCCTTTGTTTCCTGGTTTGTGGAGACGTGAATAGCCTCCTCCTCCTGACACCATGGATCCTAATGAACCCCGGCCCCCCCAGCCTCTTGCCATTAGGTCTTTCCTGCCATGCTGCACTGTACCCTCAAACTGTGAGCCAAGCAAACCCATCTTCCTTTATGTTGCTCCTTGTCAGGTGATAAAGAAAGTGACGCCTGTTTGTGGTGTTTTGCTGCCCAGTACCCATTCACTTGGAAATGCCTGGGCTTTTCTTTGGAAAAAAAGCTCTTCCTACTCTAGTGCCTTGCGGTTGCTACTGCAGATGTACGTAACAAGGGCTAATGAGAGTCTCTCCGGGAGGGTCTGGAAGAACCTGACTGGCAGACTCAGGATGGGTTATCTCATCTACCATCTCTTGTAGGTAGATGCTCCGTAGTGAATATCCACACGGCGTGAGCAGCTTTCCACTCTGCTCCTGAATCCCGGTCTCTCTAGTCACTGGTCTTTAGCAGTGACTGGTCAAAGCAGACTCTTTAGCCACACTTCATAAATCAGTATAACCTTTGGGTCTGTGCCTCCTCTCCTTCCAAGGAGTGTGGACGGCAAGATTTATTGGTTTTCTTTAGCATTCTCTTTCTCGATTGGACTATCATAGAGCAGAATTTCTGTCTAGCTGGTGGCAATAAAATGTAAGCCGTGCAGAATGCTTCCTTCTTCGGGCTGCTTGTCACAGAGAACGCCTCGTGAGCTCACGGGTGGAGCTGAGTGACAAATCTGTAAAAGAACAAGTGTCACAGCCATCTGAACCCACGATGACACATCTTGGGAAGGAAGGGACATCTTGATGTTGGATCTGCCTGTGCGGCACATAATAACTCATCGTCAAAGGTCAGGAACATGCTGATCTTTGCCAGGCTAATGTAACAGGCGAGCAGCAGACTCTAAAGCATGAGTTACCTATGGGAGAGGTAATGACTCGGTGCCCCGATTCCACGGGCCTTTTTCATGCTCCGTCTACAGGAGCCTATTGGGTTTTCCTGTGTAGCAGTTCAGTGTTCCTCTGCTAGGATCACTGTTAGATGGACCAGATCTTTTTTTTTTTTTTCTCCTATTGTGTTTTCATTGGCCTCCGCCTTCCACATCCTTTCTGGTCGCCTCCACCATTATTCCTTCCCAATTTTATGTGTTCCATTTTGCTGTTGTTTAAACTGACTGAGTCCTCTCAAGGCTGGCAGTATGTGCATGGATGTGGGGCTATTTACCAGGGCAGTGATAGCCTCTAAAAGTCTTCACCCTAAACAAACCTGACTCTCTGTCCCACAGGAGCCATCAGTTGCCAATAGCTCCTTAGTTGGCTTTGGACTTCATGCCCACCTCTGCTGAACATACTGGTAATTTGTCTCACTTAATCTTGTGCCTGCAGTCGCATCTCCTGTGAGGTCAGACGTGTAATTGCTCTGTTGTTTCCAGAACATAGTTTTGCTGTAGTTTACCCATGGACTCTGGCTCTTATAATCTTTCTACCCTTTCTTGCTCATTGATCTCTGAGCCTCGAGAAGAGTGGGTGTGACAGACAGCTTCCATTGCGGCGTGGAATTCCACAGTTTCTCTTCTTTGCACAGTGACCAGTTGTGGGCCTTTTTGTTAAGTGTTATCTACTGCAAGAAAAGGCTTCTCTTATTATTGCTGAGAAATACAATAATCCACGGGTGGGTATGAAGATACGTCTTTAGAAACGTGTTTAGTTCTACATCTATCTAACAGAATGATTGTAGAAGGTTCTTGCCGGCGGTCTGTGATCTATTTAGCCATGAGTTCTTGGCCCCTTTAATAGTGTCAGGAGTGAATTTTGTCTTGTGGGCTTGCAGAGCAGGCTTTGAATATTAACGTGGCTGGTAACTCCCTGGAGTCTTCATGCCACTGTGCGCCAGTGAGCAAGTCTTGCCAGGCCATCCTTGTATCTGAGAGGGTTCATGACTGAACGCAACTATTGATTATTTTTCTCTTCTTATAGCATAAACATTACCCCCAGTCCTTTAAAAGCTGGCCAGACTGAAGAAGCTTCCAAGCTTGCACCAACTTTATTTTCCTACACTCAGTGTCTCAAGCATTGCTGTGTTCAGTCGTAGGATCTTACCTTCAAGTTCTAGAGAATAGACATTACCATGTCTAAGGTCTAATTAGCTTCTGGGCATTGCTAGACAGTGTGTGCCTAGTGCATTATAACAACACTTTTTTTTTTCAATTCCAGGGTTGCTTCTCTCAGCTTATTCTGTTTCCAAATGACATTGCCATGACATCCTTCATCAGAGACCAGGGAGCATAATGAATTTGCGGTTGTGAGCAAACACGGTTATGTAGGTGAAGCAGGTGCCAAGAACACAGACTGCACACCAAAGCCCGAAGTGCACGCCTTGTTGCCGTTACCCACGCTTCTTTGCACTCCCATTAACATGGACAATTATCAGCTATTGGAATTTGTAGGCAGCTGCTGTGCTAAAAAAATAATAAAAATAAAACTCCAGTTCATAATATCCAATATTTTACAAACATTCCCTTAACTGGTTTGCCTCATGATGATTCCAAGATGTGTCCCTTCCGGTCCAATTTGCACAACCTGGAACCAAGTGGCCCATTTGGCTCCATCTTGTCTTTCTTTTGGATCACAGTCTCATTGCACAACATACCGCAGACTCCACATTTGGAAGAGAGAAATCGTGCCGCCAGCCTCTGCTAATAACACTATATCTCTCCGCCACTGACGGCTAACTGTCCTCCAGACAGAACTGGGGAAATGCAGAGATGATCCACACTTTTATAAACAGTTTTTTTTAAAGCTAGTACTTCCCTTTAATAACTTCCCTTTAAATAACAAAATTAAGCTTTGAGGAAGAAAATTAGTTTTGACCCAAATTTGATGCTAAAATCGTCTGCCTGGAAAAGTCAATGTGTTCTCATACAATGTAATGTTGGACACCACGGCTAGGTTCCTCATAGAATAGGAGTTTGTCTCCTTTCTGCCTCACCAACCTTCCATTTTCTCATGGTGCCTGTTTCGACTACTTCAGAATGTCCTTGCTCTGTTTCCGGTGCTGCTGCGTATAGGCACAGCTTAGGGAAGAAAGGGCATATTTCAGCTCACAGTCCCAGATTAGAGTCCGCCGTGTAGCTTGAACATCGACACAGGAACCTGTCTGGGGACCAGAGTACAGCTGGACTCACAGAGCCTATGGCCCTCCTATCTGGAGGGATAGAGGGTGATTGGAGCCCAGGTCCTTGCTTGGTTCGCACCCCTCCTCCGCGCTCACACACGCTGGTCCAAGGTTCTCCTCTGTTCCTGGCACAGACTTGTCCTGCTCATATCTGTGTCTTTTTCTGGAATCAAGAGGGATCCTCTTTAGGGCTGTCCTACAAACGAGTGGGATGCGGGTCTCAGACATGAATCCTGTGTCCTGTTTTCCTTGCAATTGCATCTCTTTCTCCATAATAAACTGAAGATTAAACCCTTTAACATTGTCTGTCTCAGTGAATGTGGGGAGGGCCAAGCTGTCCATTCTTGTATCCAAATTAAACCCAGAGTCTTTGCTACGGTTATAAACAACCACACACAGTGGAAAAAACACAGAGCAGGCTCTTCAGAGACCCCACAGAAAAGTAATTCTGAACATCCTTTACCGAGTACATGGAAAACACCAGTCACATGTGAACATGCTTCCACCGCATACACGGAGGAGACCAGCATCATCTGTACATATTCCCCCAGGTACACGGAGGACACCAGTATCACCTGAACCTGTTTTCACCAGGTACACCGAGGACACCAGCATCACCTGTGTGTAGAGAACATTTATTTATTAAAAGCACATTTTGAGAAATGATCATATTTTAAAAACCTTATTTTAAAATTTCCCCTTAGAAAATGCTCAATTTAATTAAAGAACCAAGCAGCTACTTTCTAGCACGCTACTTTAATTAGTTACATAAGATGCAGCCTTGCTGAGTTACTCACTCCTCGGCTCCGAATTCTGTTCTAGCTTGGCCCAGTCTCACATCCACGAACAAGGCTTCCCGACTTAATAATGTGTTTACGCACTTTCTGCTCACACCCCATTTCCCTGCAGTTGTTTTCTGAGTCGTCTGTTGCTGTGTGAATCTGCTTGGTTTCGCATCCTGTGTGCTGCTGGAGACAGCCAACAGGGCTCATTGGGACTGCAGTCTCCTCTTAGAAACTGTTTTCATTGTGCTAGGCAAAGCTTGGGGGAGGCACTCAGGAAAGAGGGTGAAGGTTGGAGAGGGGTCAAGGACACCTCAAGAACATGGCCCTCAGAAGCAACTAAGTAGGATCACAAAGGATCATAGAGCTGCAAGCATGGAGCCTGCCTGGGTCTAAGCTTGGTTCTCTGCATATGCCCTGTGGTTGTGTAGCTTGATGTTCCTGTGGAACTCCTAAGAGTAGGGGTGGGGCTGCCTCTGACTCTTTTGCCTGCACTTCAGACACTTGTCCTCCTACTAGGTGGCCTCATCCAGTCTTGATATGAGGGTTTGTGCCTGGTCTTTTTGTAACTTGTTATGCCGTGCTTGGTTGACAAGAGCCCAGTAATATCCCTGCTCTTTTCTGAAGGGAAAGGGAGAGGGAGAAGTGGGGAGCAGGCGGAAGGAGTGGAGGGAGGGGAAACTGAGGTTGGGATGTGATACATGAAAGAAGAATTTAAAAAAAAAAAAAAAACCTCTTGCCTCGTGTTCTTTGATGACATAAATCTTAGCTGCAGCTAATTTTTTTTTTAAACCAGTGCTTATTGGCCTAATGATGAATTTCAGGAGTCAGTCTTTGAAAGTACTTGATGAGACTCTCTGGGGCTTTTGGTAGGTGGATTGAGAGCAGTTCCTCAAGGCTCATATTTGCTGCGACATTTGGACTCCTCTGTAAAACAAGCCAGTCCAGACAACTCTTGTCTTCTTTTGTCTTTCTCATTAAAAAAAAAAATTGTTTTTGACTTGGTTCCTTGTGAATTTCACATCATTCTTCCTGGTCCCAATCATCTCCCTGTCCCTTCTCATCCACCCTCTGCCCTTGCAGCCTCCCCACCTCCCAAAACAAAACGAAATTTAAAAGAAAAAACAAAAACCAACCAACCAACCAATCACAACCAATCACAACCAACCAACCACAACCAACCAACCACAACCAACCAACCAACAAAAACCAACAGTTCTTGGCATGAAAACTGTAGTGTGGCCGAGTGAGTCACACAGTGTACCCTTTAGTCCACACATCTTTATTGTAAGTGTCCATTGTTGGGGAATCTAGTTTTCTAACAGGTTTCATAGCCATTGTGTGAGAACAAAGATCTGAAGTTTTGAGGCAGCACAACCAAGTCAACGGTTTCTTCCATCTTGTCTTCAGCTAGAAGAAAACAAAGGCAAAGGAAAGCTAGACACACTTCAAACATTCCAAGAACATCTCCCCACTTCTCCATTTATTATTCTCCTCGTAGTATTATTCTAACCCGGCCTTAGCAGTGTTTCCTTGGGCTGTCTTCCTAAATCTGATGCATGTGTGAGAGAAGAAAGAATTCATATTTTAGTCCTTAAATATCTTCAAAGTAAATGCTTTCAAAACAACTCCAAATAGAATATTTACCAATAAATGATATCATCTTGTCAGTATTAATATTATGCTGTCCTTATTAGTGAATAAAGTCAGACAGCCACTGTGTATATATTCTTTCTTAAAAGAATTCTTTTATTCTTATATTCCTTAAAAAGCTTGCTTGCAAAAATAAGCCAAGAAGAGGCAGTGTGTCATTTCTTTCCTTCGACAAGTGTGGGTTTGTGTTGTCTTTAATGGGTTAAAAAGCAGTCTAGTCTGTAGACCTCAGTCAGTGACAAATTTGATTCTCAGGGAATTGGGTAGTCTGCAGACACACTTTTGGTTGTCCTGAGGGGGTGGAGGGAGATGAGTTCCGTGACATCTGGTAGGTGGAAATAGGGACATTAGTGAATGCCATGTGATAGACAGAACTCCCCTTGAAAGATGACTGAGTCCCGATTGTCAACAATGCTGAAGTTGGAAAACACCAAATAAATACTGTTCAAAGAAAGACAATGGAGAAAGACCTTTTCTGCTTCACATAATGAGGCGTCATGAGGCTTAGAAAAGGGAAAATCCCCAGGGAGGATCTCTAATCCCAAGTTAGAAAGAAAATATCAGAACTCTCAATATCTAGGACAAACTCATTTAAGTTCACCTGGGACACAAAGGAAAGAATCAGTGGCTAAGTAGCTCTTCTGGGAAGTCAGTTCCTGATCGGGTGCTGGTTAGAGTAATGGGCTCAGAGTCCAGAGGGATTTTTCCGCAAGTAAGATCAGCAGGCCGGTGCTGCTGTGGACAGAACCAATGACAGATATCTGAATCGTTGTTAGGGTTGTCATTTTGGTTGTCAACTTGGCATACCTGGGAAGAGAAAACTTCAATTGCCCCCATCAGATGGACCTATGAGCAGACCTGTGAGGCATTCTCTTGATTGCTTATCAGGAGAGGGTCCCAGTTCACAGTTGCAGCGCCAACTCTGAGCAGGTGTCTTGAGTTCTGTAGGGAAGTTAGCTGAGCTGAAGCGAAAAGCAAGACAGTCAAGTATGTTATTTCCTGGATTTTCTCCCCAGTTGCCTGCTGTGAGTTCCTGCCTTGGCTCCTCTTGATGTAACCAATCATCTAAACAAAACCTTCCCTCCCCGGGTTAGTTTTGGTCACTGTTTTATCACAGCAACTGAAAGGGAACTAGAACAATGAAATTCTTCTTCTTGACAATGAACATCTGTGCTGTGAACCGTATGACACCACTAAGCTGCCCTGTTCACGTGTAGGTACTGACCTTATCTAGCTGATTCCAAAGTGTTTTTCTATTTTATTTTATGTATATGTGTGTTTTGCCTGAATGTATGGCTGTGCACTCCATGTGTATCTTGTGCCTGTGGAGGCCAGAAGCAGGCATCAGATCCAGGTAAAACTATACCGGTTCTGTTCCATACTCCACTCGCTACAGGAACTAGGCTGAAGATTTAAAAACATACACACAGAGACGGACAGACAGGGCCATAAAGACATCCTTGAGACAAGAATGCGAAGAATGCCCACTTTATTGTGCTCAGGGGCAGCTTATATAGGGCTCTGGCCAAGCCCAAGCTCTTGGCATCTTTCAGCTGCAGACTCATCAGAACCCACTCCCCTGTCATCAGGGTCTCGTGCTCAGAGCAGCTGCAGGCTCAGCGCAGAGGAAAATAAGTTGTTTACAGTAAATTCAGGGTCAGGTGGTCTGCAATACCCAAAACTAGCACTTGTAGATAATCTTGAGCAACCACATGGGTACTAGAAATTGAACCTGGGACCTCCGAAAGAACAGCCAGTGTTCCTGGCAGCTGAGCCATCTCCAGCCCTCACCCTTTGTATTTAAAAAGAGGCTTTGTTGAACTCAAGTAGTGGTGGAGATTAGTCTCAGACACCAATCAAATGATGCTCAAATTTGCATAGAATAATGAGATGGAAAATAATGCAAATACAATTCTTCTATAAGAAATGAACACAAGTGTTTGGTCTTCTTATTAACGGCGATCCGCATTGAACAGGAAGGGAAAATAATGCTATTTTTACCACTTAACTGCGGTCCCCCAAAGGCATGTTACAGTCCTGACTCCGCTACTATTTGGAAACGGAGTCTCTGCAGCTGGATCTCACTTAAAATGAGGCCTCTGGAAAGGTCCTCATCTGAAATGAGTGGAGACAGATTTAGGGAGGCAGCCAGAGGTGCTGCCATGAGCAGAAGAATCTGGGGATGCAGGAAGAATTCTCCCCTCTGGCCTCCCATAGGAGAGTTATCTTCCAACACCTTGATCTTGGATTCTAGTTTCTTTAAGTTTGGCTGTCCTTTTGGAGACTTTACTTGGTAGTACTACGCTTTGGCAGCCCTGGGAAATGTCTAGGATAGGTTTATGTGATCATATTTGGGGAGGAGAACGGGAAAGACATTTTTACTTATAGAAAAAATCAAAACAGCCAAAATTGTAGAATTAAAGAGTTCAGGAATTTTCTTCCCCGGAGAACTGCTCAGTCGTAGTTCTGAGGACATACAGCGCCATCTCCTGGAGAGCTGTCTTAATTACTTCATCTGCTGAAAAGGTCCTTTAACGCTTGTGAGAATAAAGGAAAAAGCAGAGTACCTACCCAGTTCAAGGCATATGGTAGGTATCTTGGGAAGAGAGCTATGTGTGCAAGCAGCCGTATGACCAAAGATGAGAGAGAGAGAGAGAGAGAGAGAGAGAGAGAGAGAGAGAGAGAGAGAGAGAGAGAATAAAGAACTCATAAGCACAGCAGGCAAGGATTAAAGGACATAATCTTTCAAAAATATTGCAAGATTCATTCAGTGCATATTATTTCAAAAGTATCACCAGACGGCGGTGGCACATATCTTTAATTCCAGCACTTGTGAGGCAGAAGCAGGCATATCTCTGTGAGTTCGAGTCCAGCCTGGTCTACAGAACAGGTTCTAGGACTAGATCAGTAGTATCTACTGGAAAACCCTGTCTCAAATCCACTCCCCCCACAAAAAAGTATCAAACTGGTAAGCCCTTTTCTTGACAAAGTATTTTATTCATAATATTTAATTCTAATTTTTAGAGACTATATAACACTATATTTGACATCTATATTCTACAAAATTTATAAATCAATATATTGTTTATATAGACACAAAATTATCTTCTGTACCAATAATCACAACCATTGATTTCTAAAGAAATACTATGAAAATATTAACAACCAAATAGTTGGTCTTATACTGTGAGCTTTCAAAATTACATACAAGGTAATTAAACAACCCGTGCATAATAATTAACCCTTCTTGATATAATCTCAAAAACGGCTTTACTTAATAAATATAAAAATACATTGATAACCACATGTATCTCTTCACATACATTAATGACTCTTGGGGGAGACTGCTTGTTTGTTTCTGACTGCCCAGAACCAAAATAATCACACAGAAACTTTATTATTTGCAATACTGTTTGGCCAAAAGCTTAAGCATATTTCAAGCTAGCTCTTATATCCTAAACAAACCCATCTCCATTAATCTGTGTATTACCATGAGTTTTGGTGGGTCCGGCAGAGCCATCTGTCTCCTGTGTTGGCTATATGGCTTCTTTTGACTCCTCCTACTCTCTCTTTGACTATCTGCTTGGAACTCCCACCTTGCCCTATTCTGCTAAGCCAATGGCCGAAACAGCTTTATTCATTAACCAATAAAAGCAACACATAGACAGAAGGACTTCCCACACCAAATGACTATTCTCCAAAGTTCAGTTTGGCTTATTTGGCCTTTGTGGAATATCCATATGAGGAAATATTGATCTCTCCTGACTTCTTCAGCTATTAGTCACTGAAATGAGGGAATGAAAGGTATTTTTGAGTGATTGTTCTTTTACTTTCACTGATCTTAAAAATTAGTGCTTGGGATCAGACTATGGACTTGCTAGGCAAGTTCTGTACCTGGACACATGAAAATCAAGATTGCAGGAGAAATCCAGGAAATATTAAGAGGAATAGCAGAGAGCTAGGAAGCCAATGGGAAAATCTAGCTCCCCAGTGGCCTGGTGGGAAGAGGTCCAGATTGGCTGAGGTGACCACTGTGACTTGTTCACTACTATACCAGTGGGGATTGTCTGTATTTATGTATGTTTTCCTGACCTAGGAACTTTAAACTTTTCTGTTTCTCTCTTTCTCCCCCCACCCCCACCATGTGTGTCTTCTGACCATCACCCCAGCTGTATTTTTGCTGTTTGTATCTCTGCTACATCAGCACTGGCACAGGTGAGGAGCCTGTCAGCTTTTTTTTTTTTTTTTCATCCATGAGATGTTGCTTACCCAGGACAGTGATAATTTCTCACCAACTTTAAAGGCAATTTGCTGAATACACAGCCTAGGATGTTTTCATAAATCTTCCTGATGTTCTGTTGTATTGTTTTTTCCAACAGTATTATTTGAAGGAAACAAAGAAAACATTCACATACTTGGTGTGTGTACGTGGGTGTCCTGTGTCTCCAGGCAGGAGACTGACATCTCATTCATGGATAGTCAAGGTGAAGATTGTCATGAAAGGGGTCACGTGAAGATTGTCGTGAATGGGATCACGTGAAGACTGTCGTGAATGGGGTAATGTTTTATAAGCTAGGAAGGACTTTTCTGATATTCTTTCTGAGTGTGTATCACCTCCAACTAATATAGGAGAAACATAAGACAAAGCCAATTCAGGAGACATAGTCCCCCATTGGGAAAACCTAACCTGCAGTGTTCATTTTGCTCAAATCTAGTATATTTATCAGTTTCCCATTTACTGCGTTTCTGTCTTGAGTAATACTTTTCTTCATATCTCTACTTAGCAGTGGAGACTCCAAGATTTTGCATTCCTTCGTGGCTGTTGAGTGGCAGCTGTGTGAATCTCTCATCAGGCCCATAGCAGAGCATCTTTTAGTTCCTAACATGGCTGGAATGTATGGTTGATTTAAGTGATTAATTGCCTAATACAGGGGAATACTAAAATAAATTCCCATTAACCAATTTTTATCACATTAGGTGACATTAAATCACCATTAGCAAGCTGCAGGGTCTCTCAAGCATGCTCTAAAAATGAAGACTTCTAATAAATGGGGTTATGTAAATGCCCATCTGGGAACCGAGTTTTAACCTTTCTACAGATCTTTTTAATGACAAATATTTTTTTAATGACAAATCAGTTCGCAGTTCCTAACTTATTTCTCGTCTGCATTCATACTCAACAAGTGATCTCTAATACTGACGATGCAGTGACTGTTTTCTAGGGAGGGCTCTGTTCGGTTTGAGACGAGTCATTTACGACACAGGCAGACTACAGACTCATTGAGTAGCTAAAGACTTGGAATGCCTGATCCTCTAGCTTCCTCCTACTCACTGCTATGTTACAGGTGTTCATGTGGCTTGGATAGGCATGACCCCATAGACTCATGTGTGTCAATGCTTGGGCCATAGGGAGGGACGCTCTTAGGAGATGCGGCTTTGTTGGAATAAGAGTAGTTTTGTTGGAGGAAGCGTGTCACTGTGGGGGAGGTCTTGGAGATTTTATAAGCTCAAGTC
Organism: Alexandromys fortis; assembly: GCF_014885135.2. Lineage (NCBI taxonomy): Eukaryota > Metazoa > Chordata > Mammalia > Rodentia > Cricetidae > Alexandromys > Alexandromys fortis. The sequence goes on along the minus strand of NW_026067909.1, from coordinate 31,461,769 downwards.
TGGCCCATCAGGAGACAGTTTTTCCTTCTGTGGCCTGCCGATCAAGATGTAGAACTCTTGGTCCCTTCTCCAGCACCATGTCTGCTTGCATGCTGCCGTGTTTCCTGCCATAACGATAAAGGACTAAACCTTGGAAACTATACGCCAATCCCAATTAAATGGCTGTTGGCACTGTGTCTCTTCATAGTAATAGAAACCTTAACCAAGAGAGTGCATCTCCCTGGACCAGTACGTGCGGTCCTGGGGATTGAACCCACAACCCCACGCATGCTAAGCAAGCACCTTACCAACTGAGCCACATACCCTAGCTCTTCTTGTTTAGTTTTGTCTGTTTGCTGGTGATGGAAGCCAGATGCTGTGTCCATTAAGCAGGCAATGTAACATGATCAACGACCTGGCCTCCAGGGAGTTCCTATGTTGTGTCCAAGTCACAGAAAAACATCGCCACGTTGTGTATAGCGCAAATGATTGAGAAGTTTTGCACATGAAACCTAGTGGACATTTTAAATGTACTTAATTTTGGCTTATGCTCAGAATGTAGGCTAAAGGCTGCCATGATCCAGGATGCCCGGAATCTTTGGGGTACCCACGTAACGAACAAATAAGCCAACTAGCAGCAAGGGCTTGTCAAGGCCCAACACCCAGTGCTTCCAAGGTGGAAACAGCTAATTCCAGAACACACCCTTTAAAAATGACACTTCTTTGAAGTAGAGAGATGGCTCGTGGTTAAGAACTCTTGTTGCTTGCCCTGACTAGTTTTATGCCAAATTGACATGAGCTAGAGTTATCTGGAAGGAGGGAACCTCAATTGAGAAAATGCCTTCAAAAGATCCAGCTGTAGGGCGTTTTCTTAATTAGAGTTGAAAGGGGAGGACCCAGCCAGTTGTTGGTGGGACCACTCCTGGGCTTGTGGTCCTGGGTTCTATAAGAAAGCAAGCTGAGCAAGGCATGAGGACTGTGGTGCTTTGAATAGGAATGGCTCCATAAACTCATGTGATTTGCATGGCCCATAGGGAGTGGCACTATTAGTAGGTGTGGCCTTGTTGGATGAGGCCTTGTTAGAGGAAAAGTGTCACTATGGGAGTGGATTTTGAGGTCTCATATGCTCAAGTATAGGCCCAAACCAGGGTGGAACCCAATCTCCTGCTGCTGCCTGCAGTTCGAGATGTAGAGCTCTCAGCTCTGTCTCCGGCATCATGTCTGTCTGCATGCCGCCCTCAGCTTGTACCCAGGATTCGGCCGTGCCCTGTAGCTGCCCAAGAGTTAGAATTACACATCAATTATTTTCAATGAGCAAGTACTTGGTGTGTTTTTCTTAGCCTTGGGTCTCTTAAAGTATCGCTGCCCTTCAAAATAGCAGCATTACAGTGTGGCTTGCAAAGACTTTGGGGAAACGGAAAATCAAACGGGATTGCTGGGAATGTTGTGACTTTTCAGGGAAGGGCTCATGTGACGGAGGATCATTCCAATAGCAACACAAACATAGACATTTAACAGCTGTTTCAGTAATATATGCAGGACTGGACTCATTGTGAAGGGTAAATTTGAATTTTAGTTGAAACATTTGCTTTACTAAAGCCAAAATTGTGAAGTAGAAATTTAATATTTACTGTAATATGTGAGAATCCAAATTGCTAGCCCAGAGAACAGCCAGTTACTCTTTGCACCTTTAATCTCTTCTCCTGAGAATAGTGCATCAGGGTTGCCCACAGTTCCCTTAGGTTCTTTTGATTGGAAGGACTATTTTTTTTTTTATTAATCATTGTAATGGTGTTTAGTAAAAAATTACCAAGTCTTGATTTGTCACCTAAACTTTTTCCAAGACAATATTTAGTATATTTTATAGCACTTAATGAAGTCTAGACAGCTTAGAAGCAGCGAGGCCCAGAGCTGCTAACATCAGAGGCAATCCTCCCTGGAGGGGAGCAGGTAAAGGCCACAGTTAGAAAGGGAGAGAAAGAAGGGGAAGGGGTGAGGGGCAGGCAGAGGAAGAGGAGACAGGGAAGGGGGCAGGGAGAAAGGGGGAAGGGGAAGGGGAGAAGGGGGGAAGGGAGGAGACCAGGCAGAGGAGGGGAAGGGGGCCAGGCAGAGGAGGAGAAGGAAGCAAGGGAGGAGGGCAGAGATAGGAGGAGGAGAAAGGGGCAGGGGAGGGAAGTAGGCAGAGGAGGAGAAGGAGGCAAAGCAGTGAGAGGAGAAAAAGGGGGAAGAGGAGCAGGGTAGACTAAGGAGGGGCAGGGGGAAGGGTAGAGGGCTGGCAAAGGAGGAGAAAGGGAAGGGAAGGAGAAGAGGGAACTAGGGAGGAAGGGAGAGTGGCAGAGGATGGGAGGGGAGGGATAGGGATGGAGGGTAGTGGGAGAGAAAGATGCCTAGGAGGAAGAGGGGAAATAAGTAACAAATGAATAAATTTAGATAATTACAATAGGGGGACTAAAAATGAAGAAATTTTAATCTATTGTTTTCTTAATCATAAAAATAAAAACCTAAAGATTGAAGAGAGGCCTGACAAGATAACTTATTTGGTAAAAGTGCCCCACAGTGAAGTCTGAATGTCACAGCGAGTTCAATTTCTGGAATCCACCTGGTGGAAAGAAAGAAGGACTCTTCCATGTTTTCCTCTGACCTCCACATGTGCACACACACAGACAGACACACTCAGACATAAAATAAATAAAAGGTAATAATAATAAGTGTTCAGATTGAAGGGAATCAGAAAAATATCTTCAAATCCCACAAAATTAAACAAATGACTAATTTTTTAATGAAAAATAGACGTTTGATTTAAAAACAATTGTTGACTCTAATTGTGGTGAAAATATCTGTGAATATTTTGCATACATTTTATTTTTATAAGCACAAATATCATTATGATGTGGTTTTGCATATTCACAACCTGATCTCACTCTATCGGTTTCAGAGACAAGCATTGCCTTACCTCACAGTGCTTAGACTCAGCTCCGTTTTGCACACGGCTATAGCAGATGTCCCACTGAGGTTTTCAGTGGGCTTGATTTCTTGGGCCATAGCCACTTAGAGTTCACTTACCAGCACTTTTTACATACCTTTGACTCTAAGTGAGGAAGGGAAAAGAGCAACACAGACTTTCATTCCAGTTTCTCTGAATAAGAGAACCCTTGGCCAGAGTTTCAGTAGAAGCCCAGATTAAATTACTAAACTATCACGTGACTGATCTGTGACCTCGCTAAGACAGATGCTCAGCTTTAGAGCCAAATTTGCAACATTCTTCTTCTCGTCCCCTAGGCATCTTCAGCTAGTGGTTTCCAGTCTTCTTATTAAAATGATAAAATATCCAGTCAGCACCTAATATTGCTAAGCTGCCTTCTGTCAATTATGCATGCTGTTTTTTTCTCCTTTTTTTCTCCATAGCTTTTTTGGTTCGGCCTCGAACTCACAGAGATCCGCCTGCCTCTGCCTCCCGAGTGCTGGGATTAAAGGCGTGCGCCACCACTGCCCGGCCATGCATGCTGTTCTAAACACAGCCAAGAATAAGAAGTAAAAACAAAACAGGAAGATCAGAAGTTTTCACCTCTGGAAACATAGGCATCTAGATAGGGTTCTGAAACCTACATCAACAGCTCCACCAAACCTGAGGAGAATCAATACTTACGGAGTACTTTACCCAGCTCTGTTTTGTGGTCAGTCACTAGACGGGCCAACAATGGAAGAATTGTGTCAGAAAATGAGAATAAAGTCAAGCTGCATAGTTCTGAGAGAGAAGAGCTACACGTCTTAGCAGGGGCGCTGTGCTGAAGGAGGTAGGAAGAGGGCATTGTTTGCCCTAGAACTGGAGTTACAGACGGTTGCGAGCCATCATATAGGTGCTGGGAACTGGATCCAGGTCCTCTGAAAGAGCAGCCAGTGCTCTTAATCAGTGAGCCTCCATCTTAATGATTTTAGAATATGGAATTTAAGAAATAAGGCATCTGCTTTGCTTCTGGAAAAACTATTATTACTGTTATTTGCTTTGTTCTCTATTCTTCAGCTCTCAGGCTTGTTGTTAGTACATTCGTTCTTCGTGTGTATTTACTTGGAAGTTGTATTTGAGAAAATTCAGCAAAAACAATTTAAAAATAATCATTATATATTGTATTTGTACCTGATTCAACTGTATCACACCTCATCAGCAAATCTAAGGCAAATGGAAAGTAACTTTAAGTACATTGTTAGGAGGCTATTGAGACACGGGAATGAGAGACATCTGGAAGCAAAACAATAAGAGAAAACAGGAATGGAAGAAGTAGCAGGCCCTGCCTTCTACTTAGGCTCTACATACAAATGTTAATATGCTGTAGATTTGATTCCTACTACAGCATCCCTCGTGTATCGATACACTCCAAGAAAAATGGATATAGTTGAAATTTACCCAAGGTGAAATCTATGTTCGAGTCAGCTGACTATCTGGTGCAAGAATCTTAAAGTCACCAGTGTGGCAGTGGATGAGGGTCTTAAGGTAAAGTCACAGGAGAAAGTCTACATCCTAGATCAAGGATCACAGTTCATATGTCAGTGCAAACTGTATGTTTGAAGTTGAAGTCGGAAATAAGAAGTTGCAAAACATTAGCATGAGTACATTAAAATATCCAATGAATATGCTCGATGGGAAGGGATAAGAATTAGAGAAATAAGAAAAGGTAAGCAATCGCCCTGTTTAATGCATTCACTCCAGAAGTAATTAGTCAGTGTCCTGTTTTTCACATGGTGCTTCATTCTATGGAGATTATATCATGAAATAAAGACAAAAGAGTTATTTGTTACTTTAGACATGCATTCACACTGAATACATTGACATATCTGTACTGATTGTTATTTTAAAAAAATCCAGAGGCATTAAAGGTGTACATTTTTAAAAAGCCCTCTTTTAGGCTGTATCCTTATTATTTCTACTAGTGTAGATCAGTATATATCTATCTATTGATCCTTCCATTCAACCATCTATCCATCCATTCATTCAACCATCTATCCATCCGTCATCCAGCCAGCCAGCCAACCAACTATCCATCCATCATTCTTCCATTCATTGTTCCAACCATTGATCCATCATCCATCCATCCATCCATCCATCCATCCAACTATTGATCCATCATTCATCTATCCATCTATCCATACATTCAGCCACCTATCCATCCATCATCCATTCCTGAGTGCCTTTGACCCACCCACTCGTGTGACCTGGGACTGAAGAAGTGGCCGTTGTTACTTCAAGTCTCATTGGGACGTCTTGCAGCAGGTGAAGACAGCCTTGCAGAGCCTCAAGAAAAAAAGGACATGTCTCACGTATTGATCCTTGCCTTCAGTAGTATCCCCTGGTTGAGAGGAGTAGCCGCTCATTGCAGTGATATGAGGAGACTTTCTAGACAGGTTTGGTAGTTTGTGTCTATGTGGTGGGGGTTCCTGTGAACAGTGACCAGGGGTTTTTCTTTCCCCCTTCTTCACTTCCAGTCATGTTATCCAGCATAGCCCAAGCCCTACAAGCCACATCCAGTCTGTTCCAAACATCATTAGAGCTTGGAAGATGGAAGGGATTCTGGTTATTTCCAAATTGGTTTGCCTTTACTGATGGAGACATTTCGAGGGTCTGTTTTCCATATCAGAGAAGCGCGTTGCACAAAGGTTTGCAGACCAATAATTGATCATAATGCTATGCATGTGTTGTTGTGTATGGAATAATTATCCAATTAAGGTTTTACTTATTATGTTTACACATATATTATACACACACACATATATATATATATTTATGTCTCTGTAAAGCTATGCCATAGTATATATAATACATTTCTTTTCTATATACACATGTATGTATGTGAAATCAAATACACAGCTTCGGTTTCAGGAAAAACAAGAAACACCTTTTATTTATGTGTGGGTTTAATGCTGCCAAAACCCCCAGCTCACTTAGTTACCTAAAGAGGATGAAAGTCAAGACTCGGGAAGATTAATGTTTGACTGTTCCTCAGCTATCAGATATCACCTGATAACCCGTGCCTTTTGCACATGGCTCTGACATCTAATTATATCTTCCACCTGCTTTTCTCCCCAGCAGAAGAAGCTTGTCACACATTCACGTCAGAGCCGATTCTCCTCTGCCCTTCCTTCTTCCTGTCCTGTCTTTGTTTTCCTTCTGCCATTTTTTATTTAAGATCCTAGGGTCAATGGCCCCAAAGGCATGAATTCATTAGTGAGAAACCAACGATTTTGGTAGTGATGTCACATGAAAGACTAACTTTTTCTTAATACATTGTGGTATAGGGGGACAATACCACCTTTGTAATAAAAGAAAATCCAATATAATGAATTACCACAATGTAATTAGCAGGGTGAATAATCTCTGTAGTAGTATCTGATGCTCTGCTTAGCAGGACTGGAACTCCTTACTGCAAAGGAGAGAGGGAGGTGGGGGGGGACCTCTTTCAGCCAATGGCCTTTGAGAGGCTGGATGGACCAGGTTGGGCATGACTTTGGGTACCAAAAACCCTGCGGGAGCCCCAGCTCGGTTTCTTTCCCTTGCTGGCCACACCTAGATGTTGGATTCTGTTCCTGTTTCCTCATTGTGATCCGTGAATTACCTTTCAATAAAGAACACCTTAGTATACGCTATTCGGAGGTAGTGTGGGATCATTTGATTCGGACCCCACATCTGACACGTTCACCCTCGTGTGTGAGAGAGAGTGTTTGCACGCACGTGAGCATGTGTGTGTTCTCCCTCCAGCCCTCTCATCCTCTTTTCACCTAAGCCGTGTTTCTGTTGTTGTTGTTTTTTCAAGACAGGGTTTCTCTGTGTAACAGTCCTAGCTGTCTTGGAACTAGCTCTGGTAGACCAGGCTGGCCTTGAACTCACAGAGATCTGCCTGCTTCGGCCTCTGCCTCCGGACTGCTGGGATTAAAGGCGTGGACCACCCCTGCCCAGCTCCAAGTCGTGGTTTTGCATTAACCCTTGGCAGTATATTAATTATTTCAGCTCACATCTAAAGCTGTCTTTTGTGTGTGTTCGTCTCCAAGGGAAAGAAACAAGGCTTCTCTTCCTTTCTCATTCTCCTGTTTTCACCCTAAAAGCACCGCTGCCTATCCCCTACATTTGGGGAGAAAGCATCTCGAATGGGCTGCAAAGAACATTAGGAGAAAATGAACATTTGTCCCCTCCACAATCCCTCCAGGGTTCTAGGCTTTAGTTACTACCATGCTCTTCTTTAGAAAGAAGCACAACTTCTCTTTGTACCAGCAAACAGGGGTAGCACTTTTTTCCCTGTTTACGCCGTGTTTTGCTCAAGAACGGAGATGGCTACAGCGTGACTGGAACGAGTCTGAAGGACGACGGGTGATGAAGAGTTAGCGGCTTTTCCACTGCTTGGCGGCCGCATTCCCAGAATCCAGTCACGTGCCCTCCATCCTTGGAACACAGCTCTCCAGGGGGGCCTTTCCCTTGGAGCTGTCCTTCCTTTACCTCACACGGTCAGCACGTCCTCCCAAAGCCACGGTTGCACCTTTTACTTCCCCACAGAGCACCGTGTTTTCACAAATTAGAACGTTAGCATCTGTGTCTCTGTGTGTGTCTGTGTGTGCACACCTGCAAATAAATCTCCGTTTGTAAGAGAGGGGGATTGTTTTTAAAGAAAAGGAAAAAGAAACTGGAGCGTTTTGCATTTTTTTGGTGTTTTTTTTTCTTTTTGTATTTATGCAGAGCATTTTAGGGTTTCAGTCTCAACAAAACACTAGTAAAACAAAGAATCTAGTAAAATATTTGTGCATGTACTGCTAAACAATTCTAGCAATTTTATTAAGCAATACCTTTATTATTTTTTTTAATATTCTTAACAGACTGGAACAAAACATTTTATTCAAAACAAAATATGCATACTGTACGCATGTCGCAGGGCTAAGCATGATGCAGAGGGTAGAATCTGAACGAAAACAGGTGCCCCGGGGTGTTTAATAGCTCTAAAGTTAACAACTAAATTTTGTTCACTAAGAGGATCTTGTCTATGGATTTCCTTCGTCTCTCAGCCACACAGCAAACTTACCCGAAGTGCACTTCCCAAGTGTAGTTAGAGAATAGGAAGGAATGTGAAGTGTCTTTTTAAAATTATTTGTTTTGTTTGTTTGTTTTGTAAAAACAGCCCTTATTGACTTTTCCTTCCACTGGCCCTACTGTAAACCCATACAAGCCTTTTTAGAAAGCAAATTCATATACACTCAGCAGGTGAAATGTTCCCACAAAGGAAAAAGAAATACAAACAGTGATTGGACTTATTTTTCTCAGCCGCCTAGAGCTTGCTGGAGTGAGGACGCTTCGCACGGTAGTAAAAATGGCTGATCGGTTGATTGTTTTCAAAAGGAGCGTTTCCTCTGTGATAATGCAGCGCTGTATACATTTTATACCTGGAGGAAACTGGAACCCTATGCAGGGCGATACTGGGATAAAATGGTACATATTCTGTATACTAGATCCCTTCCACCACGATAAAGGAGGAACAGAAGTCTGGATTTGTGTTCTTGGTCTCTGCTCCCATCAGTTGGAGGCAAGCGCCCTGTGTTCAAGGAGGGGCTGCTTGCTGGCCGTGAGTCGTGGGCCGTGGACCACCGACTGCTCCTGTCTGCTCCACCAGGAAGAAAGAACTGGGGATGGGCACGGGAGCGACTTGGTTCACGGGAGCGTGTTTCACTCTGTTAGTGTGATTTTATTTTTTCCCCCACATAAAACCTGTAAGCTGCCTGACTCTCTGAATGCACTGTTGGATCATCCAGATGGACCCTAGGCCCTGGCTCCCTCTGCTCGGGCTTGTGCGCGACACACACCCACCATGCGAGACACAGACAGAAGCAAGCGGATGTTGTCTGCTTGGGGACAGAAGGCGAGGGCCAGCAGGGCCTGCAGGGCGTGGCGTCCATGGGTTGGAAGGAGGCTTAGGGATTTTTTTTTATTTTTTGTTTTTTTTTTGTCTTTTTTTTTGTCGATTTTTAATTCTTTTTTGTTGTTTTTTTGTTTGTTTTTGTTTTATGTTTTTTTGTTTTTGTTTTTTATTTTTTTGCTACACCGTGAGGTTATAGCGGTCATTCCTCTATTAGAAACTGACAGGACGCAGACAGAAGTATCTGATGGACACACAATGACTAGAAATAGATAGATAGACAGTGGAGAGACTTAAGTTCACCCACAAAGAAATGCTGCAGTAACAAGTGCAGAGAAATGAAATAAAATCAAATAAACGGAAAATAAATTCAAATCGAACTAAAAGAAAAGAAAGAAGAAAAAGAAACAACAACAACAACAACAACAACAAAATAAAAACCTCCAAACGTTAAAACACAGTGTATAAAATGGTGTGAGAAACTGAGTCACTGGCAGCCTCTTAGTCGGTAAAAAGCTGCAGCTGTGTCCTTGTTGGGAATCGGGCCCATCTTGTTGAATGTTACCCACAGGTCTTGCGGGAAGTCCGAGGGTAAAGCACCCGGGTGGGTTCAGTTCCCCGGGCAGCAGCGGGTGCACATCCCGGGTGGGTTACCAATGCTCTGCGCGCAAAAGCGTGCACCTGTCCAGCCCTGCGCCTTGCGCCTTGCGCTTGCGCCCCGTGCGTGCCCCTGCTGCGCTCAATCCTCCCGGGTGGAGTTGTCCTCGAGCGTGGGGAGGCCTCCCAGGCCCAGCCCGGTGGAGTTCTGCGCTGCGGAGGCCGTGAGCACGGTGTGAAGGAGGATGAGGACGAGAACACACAGCTTGAGCCGGGCAGGGCACAGTCTCGTGGCCGAGGACACTGTGAGCGACCTCCTGGCACAGGAGTCTCTTCTGTTCACGGTCCCTTTGGATGGGGGTGCAGATTGCTCCTCGTTCCTGATGTCACAGCATTCGGGTTCATCATTGGTTAGGAAGGTTTCGTAGAGCCCTGGGAGAGGAAGAGCAGAGAGGTTAGAGGCCAAGAATGTGGAGGAACGGAGGGGTGGGGTGGGGGAATGCAGGGGACAGTCTCATCCCAGGTGTCCTTCAGCCTTCAGGATTGTCCTCCCAAAGTGTGGTGAAGTGTACTTTGGGGTTCCCGCGTGGCAACAGGGTGTGCTGGGTGTTGGCAACATTCTCAGATTGACTATCAGAGCTTCTGGTTCCAGGTGGAACCACCAGAGTTTACTCAGCCACCATTCAACCCTCATCAGGAAGGCAGTCACTAACCTAATCCATGCACCAACACCAACAAGCCCTGCTGAGTGAAAGGGCTAATGGGTCAGATGCCAAGCCCTGAAAGACCTGTTTGCCCAGTTTCCCTCCGTGGACCTCATCCTGTCTGTGACCCTAAGAGACTAAGGGCATCTCCGCATCAAACCGGAAGCAGGTCCCCATTGGCTACACAGTGGATGACTCCAAGTCTTGTTGCTTTAGTAAGTTGGTGTGGACCCCCGCACTCAGAAGTTTCTGGCTCTTCCTATAGTATTTCCATCTATCCTGCAACCTGCATCTTCTAACCAACTGCTTTGATTTCCCCCGCTTCTTGTCTCTTCTAGCTGAGTTCTGATCCTTCCTCTGAAAACACACATCGCAATTTAATCCGCATTTTTGAAAATCTTAGACAAGAGAGGTGTCCCAGAATTGACTTTTTTTTTTTTCCACGTAAAGTGCTTAGCTCGGTGACTAACAAATATATTGATAATTTTGGTTAATGTTAATCCTAGTGATTAGTCAAGGTGTTTCACCGTTTCACCACGGCATTGCGCCCACCTTGTGGAATCCAAGGCATTTTCCTCACTGCTCTCCCAGCTCTATGCCCGGCAGACTCGGGAGCACTCGGTGTGAGCCAGGCTGCCCTCCCTTCCACTGATTTCCTCCATCTCATTTATCCCTCCAGAGGGGATGAGAGGTGATTCCTCGCTTGAGGTCACAGTGGCAATGGCTTACTCTTCAACACGGCCTTTCCCCGCCCCCCTTTCAATCACAGTTGCTCATTTTCATATCAACTTCCACACCCAGCTATCAACCTAAGAGCACGGACTGAACATCTGCACCTTTACTTCCCCACTGTATATCAGAATACCTCAACAAAGTAACACAGTTAATGAGCACTGGTTGTATAGGAAACTGTATATAGCACATATATTTGTTTAACGACAAAGACGCTTTTCAATAGATTAGGCTTCAATACGCGTATAGTGATGCTTACAATAGGGCATTTCTTCTTAGGCATTCAAAGGTAAACTTCACCTTCGCCTAGGAAGAATATGGAAAAAAAACTGAATTAATGAGATCTGCAGCTCCGACATTTTTATCGTATAATTTCTTTCTTATATCTCAGTGATAGACCAGTCACTTACTGAAGTATACACGGACCGTACCAGATTCGACAATGAAAAGAGGTTAAAGAGCAACACAAACAAGCCCCCTAAGATGGTTTGACCAGCACTTTAAAACACCAAGCGTTGAAACATTCTTCCCAATAAGAAAATAAGAAGTTCTCCCGATGTTACTCAGAAGTTGGGTTCTGATGTAAGCTAAAGCCATTATAGACAAAACAGCACTGTTAATGTGGGTCCATAAGCCCTTGTTTGGGATTTCCATACCTCTACTTTCTCTTTTGTCCTCTATCTTGACAATATCCCTGGGAGCCACGTACACCTTAAAGTTCCAATCACTCCATCCGACATTTTAGTGAAGGAGAACAGAATTCCTTAAGGAGAAATTCCAAGTGCTTGCTTCTCAAGGGCAACATTGGACATCTTCCAGACCCAGGAAAAAAGAAGCGGACCGAAGCCTTTGCTCCTACAGCCCTCTGCTTTCCCCAGAGGTATTTCTTTATGACCAGCCCTGCAGATTAGCTCTACACACACAGATTCATCTAAAGCAGATGTGCATGGGCCATCCTGGGAAAGACAATGGATCTCCACTGACGACTCCCACACTTGTGACTTAACCACCACTTGGACAATTAAACAGCATTCTTTTGCTGTTCGTTTGAGAAGAAAATATATGTGTTAGTAACACCTTTAATGAACAAATGCAATGATATTAATACAAGAGTAGCAATTGTGTGTTTTTATGGGGGATCAAGCAGCACTTCAATTTTCATATGTGTTGTACCAGGCTCAGATTAGGTCATTTGTCATTCCTTTATGGAAAATATTTCCAACCTGTTCTTCTAGCTTGTTGTTAGTTGGTAGCCACCGCACTGTACAGTTCCATACTAGGACATATTCCTGTTTGCAGTTTGGCACCCACTTATCATTTACCCTCCACCTGCACTGGGTGAGCACCGTTTTGCTCACAAGACCGACTCTGAGCCACACAGGAGCAACAATGCCTGTCTCCGGCACCAGGCTTATTTCAAAGAACATGATCATGTCTGCTTCTATCCACACTGTTGGAATGGCAGGATTTCCTTCCTTGCTTATGGGATGGTGTCCATGTGCACATCTATTCATACACATATTCAAATGTCTCACTCACATTCTCTAGTGAGTCCTCAGCTGGACCTTTGCCCTGTTGTTTCTTGGCTGCTGTGAAGAGTGTTCTGTGGATTTCTGACTGTGATGGCACTTTGGTTGACAGAACTTTCTGATTTCCAAATACTATTCTTAGGTACTGAGGGGGTTTGTTGTTTCATAGGATGCATGCCCAGCTTTATGAGGCTTTAAGTTTGAGCCCTAACAACCGTCTCCAAAGGAACATAAACCTTATTATATGGTTATCTTAGATATTATCTCAGCACAAGAAGGCCAGATATCTAGATGAAATCTTTATCCTCCATTATCTCTGACACCTACCATTTGAGATACTTGCATCTAGAAAGTTCAATTTTTGAATAGTTATAAAGACTTCAAAATAGTGGCTGAAAATTCCAATTGTAAAAGCCTAGAAAGTACTATAAAGAGAAACAATGTGAAATTAAATCTGACTCTACCCCCACTACCATCATCACCATCATTACACCATAATCATAATTATCATATCATAATCATCATCAAGACATCATCACATCATCACATTATTATCATGATGTCATCATCATAATTATCATATCAGCATCACATCATCATCACATGGCTATCATGACATCATCACCATGACATCATCATCACTAGATTATCATAATCACTCTCAGTATCGCATCATCATATCACCCATTATCATATCATCATCAAGACATCTTCATCACATCACAATCACCATCAAGACATCATCATAATATCATCACATGGTTATTATGACATCATCATCAAATTATAATAATCACTATCACCACATTATCATCATATCCTCATCATCACATCATCACCATCATGTCATTATTATCATCACATCATTAGTACATCATTATCACATCGTCATCATCACATCATCATCATCATCATATCATCATAACTGTGACATCATCACCATATCATCTTTGTCATCATCATCACATCAGTACATCATCATTATGTCATCATCACTACATTATTATCAATATCATCATCATAAAGGGGGAAAAGATACTACTGAACAATTTACATTTTAATGAAGGTAGAAACACACATAGAATGAATATTATTTGTAGATTTCATTTATAAAGCATTTGAATGAGCTCATGCTTTACATTTTCCTTCTGCATTTGATTTGATAGTGTTTCATATTTTGCATTTTTATTACAAGTAGGAGTAGACAGAGTATGTCTGATAATATGTAGCACAATGGTCATGGGTGTCTGCAGGGAAACAGCTTTTGCTTGACAGGGCTGTTGTACAGGCGAGCCCACAGTGGTGGGACTCAGGTGAGCTCACAGCGGTGGAACACAAGTGAACTCACAGCAGGTGGGACTCAGGTGAGCTCACAGCGGTGGAACACAAGTGAACTCACAGCAGGTAGGACTCAGGTGAGCTCACAGCGGTGGGACCTCCACAGTGTGAAGCCACTTTAGATCCCAGCACAGGGGGAGGTGAGGCTGGTGCAGTCCCACCCCATCTAAGGAGGATTGGCAACTGAGAGTTGCTGGGCTCAGCAGATCAGCCTGTGAGAGGCTGCCCCTGCTCCCGTGGATGGCCCCATACCCATGCCCACACTGGTCTCTAACCGAGCTCACTGGGTCTAAAAAAAACAGCACACAGGAAGTGAGTGACTCAGGAGTATGGGGCAAACAAGAGGGGAGGTAATTGGGATGAATTTAATAAAATTCTATCAAATCAAAATACATTATATTCATGTAGGAAATTCTCAAACAATAAAAATTTTAAAAAGAAGAACAAAATGGCTAATGTGGCAGAATTTCTAAACTTTATGAATATAATTTCTTAAAAGTATATTTCTGTCTTGTTTTTCTGATGATTGGTGCGTAGTGGGTGGTTTCTGTTGTTGGGACAGTCCCATTTGAATTGGCCTATGTTGTAGAAAGTTTTTATTTATGGGTTCCAAACTCTAAATTTACCCACATTGTTTCCTTGCTGTTCTGTTCTGCTGTCTTTCCTTGGTGAGACTTGAAGTGCTTCCTTAATTTTCATTGTGTTATTAGAGATGAACTCTAGCCCTTACTGTGTGTTATTCTTTTCATAATGCAGTAATTTCCGACTTGTGTTGTTTTAATATGTTTGATATATTTTAAGAAATACACTTGTCATTCATTCAAATTTCTATTTGTATTAAGTACAATGGTTTTTCCTGATGAAGTCTGGTCTTCACATGTGTGTCATGTGTCTTGTCACTGAACCCCTTTATCAGGTGTTAGCATGATCACATGATCTACAGTCATGGTTAGCATCTGTTTAGGTAAACTTTTGCCTGGCCAGAAAACTATCATCTGAGGAATATGTAGCTTATAAATGCTCCTGATTAGTTTTCTCTATATATTTTATGTACGCGTATATACTTATAAATATTGTAGTATGTTGGTCCTCTATGTATTTTTATGTCTTGTGAGCAGCTACAAAAATTCATCCACATTTCTGTTTCCCGGGATATTCACTACCAACCAAGAAGACCGGTACTCCGACCATACAACTGTGTTACCTTTGTTGAGGTTTTTGCCTTATGATCCTTCCCGTGGCTTTGAGTCCACTTTGTTTTCTATGAATGTTTCCTCTAGAAGCCTTAGCACATGTGCCTTTGTGTCTTATTTTACTTTCTATTCCCTCTCCACACTTTTCTCTATATTGTGCTCCATACCTCAGAGTTTCACACTGACGGAAGAACTTCGATCCCTGTCTGTCTGCCAGCTCTCTAGTACTCTCTGATCTCATCACCATACGACACGACTTCTAAGCATTTTAATATTTTAATCACCATTCTCTCTTCCATAATTTACTGTGTGAGCATACTGAAAGATACATTTTTCATAACTTTAGAAGTGCATGCTGTTATTATTTTATCAGACCTTTGCTGCTAATTGTTGGATTAAAGAGCACAGTAACTGATGAGCGGGCTGACCAGGCTTCCTCTACTGAGACAGTGTCCGACCGTGCAGCCCAGCCTGGCCTGGATGCCAAGGTTCTCCTGCCTCAGCCTGCCCGATGGGAGGACAGGTGAGCTTGACTACACCAACCTATGTTTCAAATCTATTCATTTCCCATTATCAACATTTTATGAACACCCTTTGGGTAATTTTAATGGCATTCACACATCACTTATATGCCATGATTTCTGCTTAGTTCTCGATGTAGAGATGACTTGGATGAACTCAACATCAGCAGCAGTGTTGCAGGCACAGACACAGTCAGACCCCATCTGTGAGTTCTCCTGGCAGAAGCCCTGGGCTCTTCTGCAGTCTTCACTTCAAATCCACTGGACTATCTCATCTGTCCGTTTTCCTTCCACTTGCTCTTTTTAAGCGTCTCAGTTTTAATAACGAACCACTTTTCCAGACTTCGTTACTTCTATGAATGCAGCACATCTTTAAGTTTTTATAATTTAGATTCAGTAGAATTTAGAGAAAGATAAAGGTAAAATGTTGGCTCTAACTCGATATTTTGAGCTAGGAGTCACACTAACATTTAAAAGCAATGACATTCTCTTTACTAAGACAATTTTTTGGCCATTATGAAAATCCTAACTTAATGTTTCAGAAAATGGCTTTGAAAATTGGTATTTTGACATTAATATTTCATGTTTACTACAATAGTCATCTGCCTGAATGTCACCAGTTTCTTTTAAGCTGCTGAAGTATTTAAATTGTATGTTTTTCTTACAAAAAGTAAGAACTAAAATCTATAGAGAATTTGCTAGTTTTCAGGGGAACTATTTTATAAGTGAGAAAGAAAACAGTATACGTGGGAAAAGAAAACACGAGTTTCATCGTCACTGTATTGACCATGTGAAAAAAAATGTTAGATTTTGAATGTTTAAATGTTTATCATTTTTATCATGTCTTTATAAGCAAGGTCAAATTTTACTAAAGAAGTTATGCATTGAAAGTGAGAAGTTTCAGGGGAGAGAGACAAGGGCAGGTAGGTGAATCAGCTCCATAATGCTGAAAAATAAAAGTGCTATCACCACACACAGCTGGGTTAACAGGGTTGGCTTTTCCCTAGCTGGCTGTGCTGAGAACGCTTGCTACCATCCCTTTTCACCTTAGAAAGCTAAGTAAAACTGTCTGCAAAGGAGAATTAGAGATGTCTTCAATGAGAGAAGGGACCGAGGCAAACTTGGATAGTTGAACTCTGAATCAGAAAATACCTGGTCATAGCCCGCTAGCAAAAGGAAATGCAAGGCAGCCAGTCTTTCTGACTAGAAGCCTCCTCGACACCCAGGAATTCCACCAGCCACAGATGGGAATATTCGGAGACTACTTCACCTGTATTGAAAGTGTACAAACATTTTCCCGAATATTGTTCCCCCAAACAATACAGTGGACTTTACATCAGACTGGGTATGATAACTCTTTGGAAATGACGTCAGTAGAGGCCGGGATAAGCATAGGATACATGGGATGGTTGGTCCCTTGAGTTCCACACAGGCTTGAGCAGCCGCAGACGGTGGGAGTCCTGGGTCTAATCTCTGTATGGAATGAAACTGAGCTTTCATCATAAAGAAATGGGACACCCCCTCTTAAGAAAGTCCCACACAGACCGATTGCCCCAAGGCCACGGAGAGCCGAGTGTTCGCCGCACATTAGATTATCTACAGATTGCTTCTAAAATGTAAATGGTACCCAACGAAATTAAAATCAAAGATCCACATTAGGAAGCCAGAAATGTTATACAGAGATTTCACTCTTTCATTAAGACCATAGCTAAGTTCAAGAATAAACTGGACATTGAAACATCGCCTTGAAGCTAAGCAGAGAACTCTCAGGTTTTCCAGCATTTTACCAGAACAAAAAGACAGTATGCAGCCAGAGAGGTACAGTCTAAACAGAAACCGGCGTGTGCTGCTAAATATCACGTTTCACATTTTCATTTTCCCCAGAGTCGTCACGCCAGTGCTTTTTAATTATGAAAAATGTATCTGAGAAAACAGAAAAAATATTGGACTGAGAGAATGTATACCCACCAAATACATCATTTATTTCTTCGACCCACCCATAACGACTCTTTGATGGGCTGCCCAGGACTGCTTGAGGGTGTGGGATCGTTGTGTTCAGGAAAATCACAAAGGTTCCTGAAGAAGTGAGCGTGTGTACTAAACCTTGGAATCACGTGGGTCACCTGGAAGGGCTCCTATCCTTCCCTGCTCTGCTAAGTGACCCTCTACTTCATGACCAGAGGCCTCTAGCAGAGACAGTGACAGTCAGGGAGGAAGGGAAGAAAAATGGTGTTTCCTTTCTCTTCCGCGGTTATGGCGGAAGGTTCTTGCAGAACGCTGCTTTCCTCTCAGGCTGCCTTGCAGCCACGCATCCCAGGAGGACTGGAAGATCTTGGATTTTTCTGAAGATGTTCCCGCGACTTCTTGCTGCGGGTTGTGGACCCTGAGGTGCATAGTCACATCGTCCATTACTCAAAAAGGAAGCGAGCACCCTTTGCGAGAGCATTGCCTGTTGCGTTGTTTCTATTTATTCTCAACCATTTTCTCTGGCAAATGGCACGTATCACATATTGTAAATCAGTTTGGCCCACGGTGCTTTTTAAACTGGAATTTCCCCAACGCTAGGACTCTGCGAAGGAAATAGTCTTGAAAACAGGAAACTGTAGGAAGAATCGCGCAGCTGCTGCGGCTCAAACAGGGAGCTGTGATGGAAGAGACAGCTTCGCCGATGCTTTGATCCATCCCCGTACTTACTGCACAGGCAACATTTCCTGCCTTGTTTGCTGAAAGAAAACCAGACTCTCTGCGTAATCACAGAACACACGCACACCTCCCCCAGGTCTGTACACATGCAGTCACACACTGACACACGGTCATTGTTCCATGACATTCGGATACCTTGTAAATAGGCTTGGGTTTCAGATATTTGCTTTATTGAGTAAGAGAAATTATTTCCATCATCTCTTTCAGCTTTTGAAATGTTAAACGTTTAAAATAAACAGTTGAGAGTTTAAGAAACCAATGCTAAAACTTAAGTCGGTTAGACCCTAACTTAGAAAAATTATCCCACTTGGGATCTATTAAAATAAAATACATTATAGTAGTTTATAGGCTAAGCCAAAAAGAAAAAAGAAATCAGAGTCAATACGTCAGTACCAGTCAGGTCTAATGCTGTGGCACAATAACAGGACACTAGCCTAGGGTGTGTAAAGTCCTGGGCTTGCTCCCAGTGCCGCCAAAACCAAAGAAGAAAATAGAGCCAATATGTAATTTAACCAAAACAACAATAACAAAACCAAACAAAACCAAACTCTAGAATAATTAGCTGCCCTTTTCAAATTTGAATTGATTTGGCTCCCAGTAGTATTTTTCCCACCTATTTATTTATTTAGATGTAGATGAGGTGGGTTTTTTTTTTTTTGCCTGCTATACATCTATGACAACATATGTGTTCCTGGAGCCCCCCTAAGCCAGGAAAGGGCATTGGATCTCCCCTGAAATGGAGTTATTGACAGGCTGTGAGCCATCACGTGGATGTTGAACTCTGATGTGGGACTCCCCTCTGTGTGCTGTGATTGCCACTAATGAACAAAGAAGCTGCCTTGGCCTGTTGTTAGGGGAGGACTTAGGTAGGCGGGGAGGACTGGACTGAATGCTGGGAGAAAGAAGAGAGGAATCAGGGATGCCATGAATCTGCCACTGGAGACAGACATGCTGAAATTTTGCTGGTAGGCCACGAACAACCTCGTGGTGATACACAGATGAATAGAAATAGGTTAAATTGATATGTAAGAGTTAGCCAATAAGAAGCTAGAGCTAATGGGCCAAGCAGTGATTTAATTAATACAGTTTTCTGTGTGATTATTTCGGTTCTGGGTGGCCCAGACGAACAAGCGGTTCCTCGTAATAGAACACAGGTCCTCTGGAAGAGCAGCCAGTGCTCTTAGCTGATGAGCCATCTCTCATCGGTCTGACATAGTTTTAACACTTATGGTGGTGCTTTCGAGTGAAAATGTCATAAGATAAGACAGCATTTCCAGAGAAGAATCAAAAAAAATCTTTGGAAATGTTGCATAATTGCAAGAAACAAGGGGGGGCTTGCCATGATGGAGGGCTGATTTCTCGGAAAAGGCTCTTACTCAAGTATCCTTCCCTGGAAACTAAAGTTGCTGTCTGAGTCACACGTTCTCCACTGAGGGGCTGGGGACATTTATTTCAGATTCTGGCAGGCCAGTAGCCACCTGGAACACCTCAGCTGGAATACTAATTCTCACCCCCTTAGTGACAGTGCAAGGAGAGAAATGGCGCCAATGATGTTCTGCATCCATAGACATCCTACATCCCCTTCCTGCTTTGTGCCCAGCCACTTCCTCTAAGGCCTTGTCTGGGAGATCACTGAGGACACAGCACCTACAAGGCTGTAGCACAAAGCAGTTGGAAAACGCTCACCAACTGTCCAAGGGCCGAAATTAAAGTGATAGTTCAATATCAGGAAATCATTATTCTTAAAAATTAGTATCCACTATCCCTTTACAAGTCTTAATTGAGTTTCAGATTACCTGGCCTTTCAAACAACAAATCAAACCCTTCCTGAAATAGCTTCAATAATTGTCTTTCTCCAGAATGCTCCCCAGCTAACGCAAACAAACATCAAAAACCCCTGGAAATTCTGGAAGTTCTATAAAACTGGTAAATGTTGCTTAGGTGATGATGGAGACAGAGAGAGAGGGGGGAGGGGACAGGGCAGGAGAGATGCTTACTCTTTGAATTAAGAACCAGACATTAAGCCAGGCATGGTGTCACTTGTCTAACTCCAGCACTAAGAGGCTGAGGTAGGATTATTCCCAACAGTTTAAAAATGTTACATAGTGAGTCCCTGTGTAAAGAAAAGTATAGGTGTGTGTGTGTGTGTAAAGAATTAGGCATCAAGAGATAATGTGAAAAATAAAAAGAAATCATGTAAAACACTCATTATTTGAGAAACTGGAACATATGAAGGGTTGGAAATGTTTCTTCATGACTGAGAGATGTAGTTATAAGGTCAAGTCCACGTGGGAGGAAGCTGCTTGTGAGGTGGGGGGGATTTGACGGCTTTCTGAGATCCTGGGAGTAGCCATTAAGGAGTGGAAGATTTTTATGCTTTCTTCCTTCTCCAATTCATGGAATTTATGTTAAGTAGATAAAGAAATGCCTCGATATAAGTAGGCACACATATTCACCAAAGCATTTACATACAGTGAGAAAAGAGAGTGAAAAGTCTACAATGAATAAAAAGATGTGTGCTGTGCCTATGTCTGATGCCCTTCTACACACGCATTAAATTCAGAGATTCAGATGTGACCCATAGTGACGTGTGTTAACGACACATGGTAGAAAAGACACTCTTCCTTTTGGCGGTTGTCCTAGATGGTTTTATTTCAAGTTGACACAAGCTAGAATCACCTGAAAAGACAATTGAGAAAATGCCTTTCTTGCCTGTAGGGCATTTTCTTAATTAGTGATTAATGGGGGGAGGGCCTGGCCCACTGTGGGTAATGTTATCCTTGGGCTGGTTGTCCTGAGTGTTATAAGAAAGCAGGGTAAGCAAGTCGTGAGGAGCAAATCACAAGGCAGCACTCCTCCAATGGCCTCTGATTCCTGCCTCCAGTTTCCTGCCCTGTTTTAGTTCCTGTCCTGACTGCCTTCTATCATGTACTAAGATGTGGAAGTGTAGCCAAATAAACACTTTCTTCTCTTTCTTTTGGTCATGGTGTTTCATTACACCAATAGAAACCCTAACTAGAACCTGGGCTAGAAAAGCCACTGAGTGTTGAAAATTTCAGTAAGCTGTTCTGTAGGAGCTTTGAAGAATTGAAAGTTGAGATCAGTGTGGATGATGGTAGCTTGGTTTGAGAAGTTTCAGAGGGAAGCAAAGACTACCAGGCCATTTGTGTGAAGAATCTGTGGTGTCGGGTCAGGTGGATCTGAAGCATCAGCTGTGATTAACAAGAGACCAGAACCATTAAGGAAAACCTCTTGTTTTTCTGGGACAATGAATGCTGGTAAGCCAGACCTGAAGAATCAACTGTGGTAAAAAGATATGAGCATCACTGAGGTGAAATCTAGAAAGTGTTTCCTGAAGGTCAGCACACAGAAGACATGTTCCAGAAGCAACTAAGCTGTCGCACAATGGTAACCATCTTTGATAGTGTAAGAACCACTCAGATGGTGCTGGTTTTAAGGCATGAAGGGGTCATGGAGAGAAGCTGAGCCTTGGCACTGTGGGGAAAGGCTGGGGTCTCAGAAGAGAGCCCAGGAGAGACTAAGCTGAAATTTCAGTGAGGTTGCAGCAAGGAACCCCAGCATCTTTAGAGCTGCCCAGTTTTGGTGGGATGACCACCAAGACCAGCCGCAGCTGTGGAGGTGGAGCCAGCTGGAGCCTGGAGGACAAGCTGTGTGTGCTGCAGTGAGCAGAGCAGGAGAAGGGACCCAAGCTTTTCTCAGGAGCTTGCTGAGTGGACCCCAGACATTGGACATTGAGCTATTTGTACTTTTGGAGTTTGATTTTGCTTTGTTCAGATTGAAAATGGTGTGTTCTGGTTCCCTTTGAAGAAAACATTAATTTATTTTCTTGTTTTATAGGAGTTCATAGTTGAGAGTTTGAATTTTTTAAATAGATTTTAGGATTTAAAAGACACTTTGGATTTTAAAAGAGAATGAATTTTAAAGTGTTTGAAACTGCAAAGACTGTGGGACCCTTGAAGCTTGTAAAATGTTTTATATTGTGATATTGATGCTTATGTGTGATCTGGGGGACCAACAAAAAAGGAAAGGTTATGACTTAGTGGTGGTATGTTCGTTTGTCAAGTTGACAAGGATTAGTTCTCCTACGTGTTTTGTGTCATCAACTTGGCACAAGGTCGAGTCATCTGAAAGGAGGGAACTTTAACTGAGAAAATGCTTTTATAAGATCCAGCTGTGGGGCATTTTCTTAATTAGTGATTGTTGGGGGAGGGCCCAGCCCACTGTAGGTGGTGTCATCCCCGAGCTGGTGGCCTGGGGTTCTATAAGAAAGCAAACTAAACAAGCCATGAAGAGCAAGCCAGTAAGTAGCACCCCTCCGTGGCCTCATTAGCTCCTGCCTCCAGGCTCCTGCCTGTTTGAGTTCGTGTTCTGACTTCTTTTAAATCATGAACTAAGATATAGAAGTGCAAGCCGAATGAGCCCTTTCCTCCTCACCTTGTTTTTGGTCATGGTATTTCATCATAGCCACAGGAACACTAACTAATACCATGAGAAACCCTGGCTAGCACAGCCATTTCATGCGATTTTGTTTGTTTTTCACTCACCATCCAGGCTCTGAATTCTGGGCCTGGAGAGAGGTTCAGTTCTTAAAGCCCTTTTCTTACAAACACAACCATTAGAGTTTGACCCCCCGAACCTATGTAAAAAGCTATGTGTGTTCACAGACTCTGTAACCAGCAAGCTTGGGACATGGAGATATGAGGATACCCGGGGAACCCTGGCCAGCCAGTTTAGTCTACTGGTAAACCTCAGGATAGAGAGCAACTCTGTCTCAAACATGCATGATGGCTAGCATGTGGGGAATGATACTTGAGATTGTTCCCTGGCCTCCACAGGCATGCATATACACTTGAGTGTGTGTCTGTACACACGTGCAAGCATACACAGGAGGGGGGAGAACTGAATTCTGCTGACTGCCTTAAAGAATGGGAAACTCACTCTGTGATGGTGGCTCGTGTCTTTAATCCCAGCATTGGGGAGGCAGAGGCAGGCAGATCTCTGAGTCTGAGGACAGCCAGGGCTTCACAGAAAAACCTTGTCTCAAAAAACAAAACAATAACAAAATGGAAACTCCTCTAAGTGCTCCTAAAAACCCATCTGCACACTCTTCAATTTTACCCGGGGAATAATTTTGTTAAGTTTCTGTGTTGTGAACTAGTCTTTTATATACTGTGAAGATGTGTCACTCTGATTGGTTTAACAAAAAGCTGAACGACCAATAGCTAGGCAAGATTTACAGGGCAGAGAGCATGCTGGGAAGAAGAAGGCGGAGACCATGCTAGAGCATGCGGAGCAAGCAACATGGGCATTATAAAGTAAAGGTAACCAAATCACATAAAAGAGCACAGATTAAGAGATATGGGTTAATTTAAGTTCTAAGAGGTAGCTAGAAACAAGCCTAAGCTACCGACTGAGCTTTCTTAATTAATACATTTCTGCATCCTCACCGGGGAGCCCATGGTCCCAACAAAAAGTCCGACTACACTTCTGAGCTATAAAACTATACAAAAATATCATTATGGTGCTCTAATACTAAACATTTTCAGCAAAAATCTTATCGAATACGTGAAAATCCAGGAGAAAAGAGGCAAAGTATACTTCAAAACCAGAAAAAGAAAATCATGATGAAGAAAAGAATGTTGACACATTTGTTTGTATAAATCACGTCCAACGACAGCAAGCATTTCACTACCAAAGCAGGAAGACATACAAGAAAATAATCAGTTAAGGGGTTAGAGGCACAGAAGGAGTAGAGGAAAAGATGTAAATGATATGAATAAAATATTATACATATAATTCTGAAAAAATAATTAAAATGCATGGAAATAGAATGGATTTAGGGAAAGTAAAATAAAAATATTATACTCTATAAAACCATTAAACTATAATTCCTTTCAGAACCACAGGAAAAGCCTATGAAATATGCAGGCATTCTAAAATGATGGGAGAACATTTCCAAATGGAAAGCAAAGCGTTCTAGAGGTAAGAACCTCGTGGGCTTCCCATGGAGACCCATACAGAGAGCTCTCATCAGACTTAGTGGATGGAGCACTCAAGGAAAAGGAAGAGGAGGAGGAAGAGGAGATTAGGGTAGGGGAGGAGGGCAATTCTGGGTAAGCCTGAAGGGAAATGGAGTGGATGACTATAACCCCATGTCATTGCATACATATATCAAATTCTCAGTCTAAATGAAAACATACTAAGAATCTGGGTGGCTATATTGCTTTCTGTTTTCCTTTCTTTTCTCTCCAACTTTTCTGCCTTCAAAAAGCTATTGTTCCTTAGAGAAGATTTGGTTCTGAGCAGTCCTCAGTATAATGCTCAGAGTGGTGAGCTTTTGAGGACTGTTCGCGTCTGTCTCATTCTTCACTGAAGGGTTCTCAAGCTCAAGGCTAAAATATTCTGATGACTGACAAGTGGGTCTCTGGATACCACACACACACACACACACACACACACACACACACACACCACTCTGCAGATTTACTGTGCTGTTAAATGCCATCAAAAAGATGTTTGTGGGATTTCAGAGATCACATTATTACCCAGCTTAAAGAGATCTGCAATGTCTTTGTCCTGAGTTCAGCAACACAACTCATTCCGGTCTCATTGCTGTTGTCTCTGCCCCAGGGCCCAGATACCCTTGCTTCTCTAATGGCATTGTTGTTCCCTGTCCTCTAATCTGGCTGAATTTTTGAAGCCTATAATTTTTTTTTCCTCAGGTAAAGGGTAGAATTTGTTCTGGAGTAAGCCATGTTGAATATCTGTTTTATTTCAAAGCTGCAAGCCCATTACTCACTGACTTATCAGCGGGGGGGCTTATATCACAGCTGTTGACTCCCCCTCTTCTGGCTGGAAGAACAGGAGGTTGTTGTGTCTCATCTGGGGCTGAGTGCAAGGAGACAGTGCTGTCTGAGTCATTCCTCCAGGCCCCAGGCCTCTGGTCTTGTCATGTCACTGGCTGTCTTCACAGTGTTTTCCCACCGTGTGTGTGTGTGTGTGTGTGTGTGTGTGTGTGTGTGTGTGTGTGTGCCCAAATCTCCCCCCTATGAAATACATACTTAAGTTCTGAGCAGTGCCTGCGAAGACTCACACACTGAAGCCCTCACTTCTAATGTCTCCCAGTGTGACTATCTGCGAAGCCGTCTTTCTGTTGGGACTGTTCTGCTGCTCTCTCACCTACGCTGAACTCACGCCCCTTTCTGTGTTTGATTTTTATAAGGTTCTACTTAGTTCAGGGATGTATGCACCATACACACACACACATATAGCTGTTTGTTTTGTCGGGCTGAAATTTTAACTCAAGGTCTAAGATTTAAAACTAATTTTAAAACCAACATTTCCTCCTTTATTTACCTAGATTCTGTGTGAAATGTAGCAATTTAAGCTGCAGGCATATAAAAATGATACAGTCATCATCATTTTTTTTATTTATGCCCCAGCAGTGCTTGAACATGCATGGGCAGCCTGTTTATGGCGGTTCATTAATGGGAATGATATATTAGAATTTAATAAAAGCATTAGTTATATGTTGTTATAATTATTATTTTATATGAGCGTTATAATGCATAGAACAATGTCAGTTAGAGTCATAGCCATATTTAGTGACACACATAAGAAGATTTGCCTGGCTTTTGATGACAAGAATATAGCTACGTGCTCGTGTGTGTGTGTGTGTGTGTGTGTGTGTGTGTGTGTCCAGGGGAGGGGGAAATAGGAGCAACAGCCATCAAGTGCTCAAGAGACAGAGGGTGAGATCTGAAAAATCCCGCTCTCCATCTGGCTGGCAGAGCTAGACATCTGACCACAGCTTTTCCAGGAACAGAGAGCTAGACAGTCTTGGTCTTTATTTAACCAAATTAAGGAAAAAAGAAAGAAAAAGAAAGGACAGAAGGGGGGGGGGAAGGTCCATGCTACAAAGTACTTGTAGCATCCATCTTTGCTGTGATGTGTGGTGTGAGGAGCCAGAGGGGTGTTTGTGAGTGGTACCAACCCTGCAAGGGAGAGGTGGGAGCCATGGGCTTCCAGTTCTGTGAGCTCGTCAAACAACAGAGACATTTCTCATGGGCTTGTGCCAGGGTAGCTGACTGGCAGTTCCTGTCCCACTTTACGACATGAATGCTGGACCAATGACTGTTAACTATTTGCTTTTGCAGTAATAGACTTGGAAAAGCTATAACAGACTAGAGAAGGAGTTTTAAACTTTCCATCTGTGATCCCTCTTCATTCTAAACATTTCAAGATTATGAACTATTGATAATAGTTGATAATAGTCATAACTAAATTTGTTTTATGATTCTTCTTTAGCTACACTGAATTTTGCTAGTCATAGAAGATGAAAACCAGTGGGCATGCTAGTGAGATGGGTGTGCTTACTTATTTTTGAATCTTGAGTGAATGTTTCACGCTGCAGGATGCAGCGTCTTCAACATTTTCCAGAGCTGATCAATATTTTGATTTAACAGTCGCAATGCTGAAAATGTCACTTTGCATAAATCTTTGGTACAAAGAAACAGAGCCACGTTTGAGACCATTTCAGAAATGGATGGAAATCCTGTCCTAATCTGAAGTCGAAACTCTTTTGGCAAGTTTTATGAAACTAAAGCCAGTAACTCAAACAGCGATTTGTGCGATCAAGTGTTCTGAAACAAGGCAACCCTAAATATACCTAACTTAGAGGTTTGTATGTTGATAAATGATGGCAGAAAATAGTTATTCTTTCCTTTCTGTAACTAAACCATCCTGGCCCCATAAGAGCAGAAAACGTCATACAATAAGGACAGCAAAATTAACAGTATACGGCAGTCACTGATGTGAGTCTGGGCTTTCGGCAGCTTTTGTCGACGCTACTCAGTGGAGGGTGTGCACCTACTGGGTGATCACTGACATTACAACAGGACTCTGGGGAGCCCCGACAGAAACACTGAGAATTCACTTCACACTTTGAATTATTTTGGGGTGATTGCTGTCGGAAACCTTTCACTCTTGCTGATTTTTCATGATCCCAAATTCAGCAAGGCATCCCACAGTTTAAGAAGCCGTGGGGTGGCCAGACTTGTTCTGATGGTGGTTGAGTCTGTAATGGTGGGGAGAAGAGCTGTGGTCAAGCAAGTTCAGTCTGCAGCAGCTACAGAGCAGGGGATGATCTTCATAAAGATGTCTCCAGTGCAGGTGAGACAGGCAGCTGGGCCAAGGGATTACTGTCCTCCTGCTCTGGTCGACCTGGCTTTGCTAAATTTTCTTACCTAATCTGAAATTCCACATATCCGACACTCCAGCTCAACAGAGCTAGCTCCTTCTAGAGTCCCCTCATGAGTGCACATGGATCCAGAAGCAGACTGTTAGCTCCTTGACTGGTTCAAAGACAGTTGAGTTGTGATGTCAGGAAAGCCTCCTAAAGGGTACCAACCAGTGTTCTCTATACATGCCCCTGCATTGCTCCAAATGCAGCCTTGATGACCAGAACAGTGAGTTCTAAAACCTGTGATTCAGCTTGGATTCCTCCTGGGACCAGCTCAACACCAGTCCCCACCCGTGCTCCAGGCTCAACTTCCTCAGCTGTCCTGGTCTACACCAGTTGACATCTCCTCTTAGATCCTGCAAGCCGTAGGATGCGAAACAGAAGGTTCTCTGGAGATGTGTCAGAGAACAGCAGGTTTGTGGAGGGTAGCACCCTGCCACCCACAAACCCCGAATGATGGGAGTGTGCCCACAAGCTCCTTCAGGCTCTTTGTCAGCACCCGGGATGGATCTCAGGCCGTGCTCCCCACTCTTCACTCAGACAAGTGGGAAATCCCCAGCGTCTTCAGCAAGTCAGTCATCTCCCTGCTACCCTCGGATGGGACTGGGGGTGTTTGTCTGTCTGAGGGGGAATCTTCTGTCTGAGTATTCATTCTGTGGGCTTAGTGACGTTCACTGATTGTACAAAGAAGGGAGACTTACAGTCAGGATGCATTTCCATGGCCTCTGGAGAATCTAGACATACTAAATTCTGTTCCCCATGACAGGAACCCTTGCCAGAGGCAGACGCTTGATGGTAGAGAACAAAAGCAACTGGGGGTAGGAAGGATCTGAACTTGGGGTACAGGAAACCTGCAAACACCAGGTTCTACAGGAAGGGGTTCGAAGTGAAGGAAGGTGCCCTTTCTTACATGCCGTACATTTAATTCCGTGGCCTGTTATCTTTTCTCCGTATTTTATTCTGGCAAAACTAATCTCCTTAAATTTGTCTCTTGACTTCAAGGATCATAAAATTACTGAGATTTATTTATTTTTTTTGCCTGCTATAAATAACTGGACTTTCCTTCACCCTACTCCACCCAAAGAATTGAATTTGGAAAAACAATACTTGAACATACTCACATACAGTTTAACTGTGGAAAGAGAAAGTGGCTGAGACATCGATATGAAAATATATGGAAAGCCTGCTTCTCTACTACAATACTGTGATGAGAACACGTTTAAAAATATTTTTAAAGACTCCACTCCTTTCTAATCTTGACCACATGTGTGTGTGAGAGAGAGAGACAGAGAGACAGACAGAGACAGAAAGACAGAAAGACAACGACAGAGAGACAGAAAGACACACACACGCACACACACAGAGGTAGGGGGAGAAAGGGGAGGGGGAGAGAGAGAATTGCTTTTTCCTGTGCCAGATTTCAGATGTCCTGCAGTAGCGCGTACCCGCCGCGAGGCTGCGCCATCCACCGCCTCAGCTAATTCACCCAGCAAGGCTGGAACAAAGCATCCTACGGTGTTTTCCCCAGAGGCAGAAACATAACCCTATCCTTGTCACAGCTAAAAGAATGGGATGCAGAATTTACACGGAATTCTCAAAATATGTTTTATCTTCGTTGTCAGTAACCCCCAACGGACCAACTTCTACTTTTGTTCTTGCGAATTTGGAGCAGCAAATGACATCAGGCCTACTTTATCCATCAATCAAAGGGTAATTTCCCATGTTTGTTACCATGGCACCCACAGCTTTGGCACACTCTACCGTTTCTGTCTCCTTAATCTCAGCTCCCTATTACCCATAAGCAATCGAGGATTGCTCTGGGAGCCCTGGGCCTGTGAGGGAGGCCTGGGAGGGAAATACCATAGTTACTACGGTGGAGACTGGGTGGTGAGACCTTGGTCACCGCCCCTGCCCTGCAGACGGAGACCCTTACAGGGCAGCATGTGATGGGGGCCTGCGCGGAACTAACTGCGAGGGACCGCAACTCAAGCACCCCGGCACTGACTGACAGTCTGCCCTGACAACACCCGCAACTTCTAATTACCTCTCAAACGCTCCTCCTGCCGTGTCACTTCTGTTCCTCAATGGAAAAACCAACAGGCATCTCAGTTCGTCACCCCCCTTTCTCCGAAGCAGAATTAAGCACAGGCAGAAGCCCTTTTTGCCAACTAGATCTGTGGGCAGAACACGTGGGGGCGGTGAGCTCGGCTCCCGCGTCAGATGCTCTAGCACCGTGGACAGTTTGCTCTACTCTTTAATAGGTCTCTGGCTTAACAAGGGTCAGGTTATTCTACTGATGATCACAACACCACCTCTGAGAGCTAACGTTCAGGATATGGTTAAGTTTTGTAAGGAAGATGCCCCATGGCAGGGGACAAGGCTCAGGCAGCCAGACATGTTTCAGGTTCTGCTTTGATCCCCAGTGCTTTGGAAATCAGGCACTGAGTTCCTGTTACTTAAGTACTTGGGAGATGGAGGTAGGAGGATTGGGCATTTGAGATCAGTCACCCTCAGTTACAGAAAGAGCTAGAGTTAGCCTGCGCTCCAAGAAACAAAGGAAGCAATGGGCTGAAATGTTGAGTTTAATTCTAAATTAATTCAGTGATGAATTGAACTTCATGGTTGCTTTGAGAAAATTTGTGATTTGAAACTACCAAGATTTTACCAGCCCTGGGCCTGAGCTATACTGTGTTTGTGGTTAAAGGAGTCAGAAGCGTCCACCTGTGTCTAAGGGAACTAATGGGTTCCACTGAAGTCTGGGTTACCACACCCCTAAACAGAACTGGCCCCTCTGCAGCACCCAGCAGGAACCACATGTGGTTCTCAGTGTTATGGAGAAGTTCTCCACCTGAGAGAAGCCACAGCAAACCATTCTCACTAAATCTGTGGAACTCGAAGAAATTCCAGTATTCCTTTTCCCCCTTCCTTTTTCTTTTAATTTTTCTCATTCTTTTTAGTTATTTGAAAAATTTGCTAACATATTCTGACCACATCAGCTCCCTCTACTAGCTCCACCCAAATATTTCTCCTCCTACCCACTCAGCTTTGGGCTCTCTCTCTCTCTCTCTCTCTCTCTCTCTCTCTCTCTCTCTCTCTCTCCCCCCCTCACTCTCGCCCGCTGCCCCTAGATTCCCTGGTNTCCCAATCTAGTCTGTTGCCCATAGATTCCCTGGTGTATAGTTTCCCCCTGGAGTATGGTCGACTAACCAGGGGACACTCTCTAAAGAAAACTGGTCCTCCCTCTCCCAGCAGCGATCAACCACCAATAGTCACTCACCCAGACAAGGACTTCAGGTCCACCTCCCCCCAGCATGCTCTACTTTTGCTTGGTTTGGGCGTGACGTTTCTTGTGCACGATGTGACAAAAGTTGAGCTACTATGTACAGCTTCTGTCCCCTGGCCCCTCACCTCCAACCCATTCTTTCCCCAGACTCGTGTGCTGACTCTGGTTCTCAAGATCCTTCCGCCTCTTCCGCGGTCATCCCAAGCCCTGGGAGGAGGGGATGTCATGCGGATGCCACATTTAGGGCTGAGGTCTCCCTGGTTTCTTGTTCTCTGCACCTCCACCAGTTGTTAGCCACCGTCTACTGCAAGCGAAAGTTTCTCTGGGGAGGGCTGAGAGGCACACGAATGTGTGGCTCTGTGGATCACTCATTCGGACTTGAACACATGCTTGTTTATCAGAGTGAGGGCAGTAGGTTCTTCCAGGGTCTATGATCTGTCTAGTCTCAGGCTCTTAGATTAATAACAGTGCCAGCTTTGAGCAGCATCTTGTGAACAGATCTTAGAGCAGTGGCTCGCTACCTTCCTAATGCTGTGACCTCTTAAAGTAGTTCCTCATACTGTGCTGGCCCCAAACCATAACGTTGTTTCCGCTGCTACTTCAAACTGTGATGTTGCTACTGTTATGAATCATAATGTAAATATCTAATGTGTGACACCCCAAAAGGGGTCACAACCCATAGATTGTGAACCATTGACTTAGACTCTTTCAAAACTTAATGATAAATGACCTTATTCACTTGATGTGGGAGGTCCTTCTGTCTATATGTTGCTTTTATTGGTTAATGAATAAAGCTGCTTTGGCCTATGGCAGGGCAGAATATAGCCAGGCTGGAAGATATATCTTCCAGAGAGAGAAGAGAGAGAGTAGACAGAGTCAAGGAGATACCATGTAGCTGTTGAGTGGAAGGACAAACTGGGATCTTACCAGTAGGTCACAGCCTCATGGCGATACACAGATTAATAGAAATGGGTTAATTTAAAATGTAAAAGTTACTTAATAAGAAGCCTGAGCTAATAGACCAAACAGTGTTGAAATTAATATAGCTTCCATGTGATTATTTGGGTTAGGGTGGCCGGGAAACAAACAAGCACCCCCTGTTCACATTCACCACTTTGTTTTCACAAGTCATAACAAAGGAGCAACCGTCCTGACTTAGATGGTGGGTTTTTGTTGTTATTCTGTGTTATTTTATAGACTGTTAAGTGCTTGCTGTGGGCTCTGTGCTGCATGTGTGCCTGTGTGCCTACCGTGAGAAGCCAACCAGGCTGCCTTGGCTTACCAGTAGCCACGTTAAAGAGGTTACACCTGACTTCTCTTTTGAGCCCACTCCCTCCTAACTTTACAAGAACTTTCATTCACTACACAGAGAGGAGTATGGCTGGTTCACACGCACTCCAAGGTGTGTGTGGGTCTGTGTGGATCTTCAACAGGATCTTAGGAAGCATTTACACAGCAATTGGGCAGAGAGCCCTGAGCTCCATCCAGCAGGCCCCCGCTCTTCCAGAAGCAAGTCTGGCCTGGGCGCTGTGAGCTTCAGCAGAGGTCTGCCTGGCTGTCTTGATTTTCCAGAAGTGGAGTCTGGTTTTAGTCATACTCATCTGGCCAGGAGGCAAGGAGGATCATACGTGTTTTAGTATAAGGTCTTGCAGTGACTCTGCAACCTCAGATGGGATGACAGGTGCCAGTGATCAGCCTGGACACAGAGTTTCTGCCAGAGCCTTGTTCCACCCCAGAAGAGAGCCACGGTTCTTCCTGTTGTATGAGCTCACAGGATTTCAGTGCTGTGCCTGGGAAGCTAACTGTAGCATTCTGAGCTTAGTGATGTAAGGTCCCAAGGCTGACGGAAAGCAAACAGCAGAGAGGCCTCTGAGCGCTCAGCGCCACACAACTCCAAAGGCCTCCAAGGAGCCAGCGTTCTTCTAGGCCAATGACAGATTTCTCTCTTTTACCTTTCCTTAGTGATGTCTATATCTCTACAGCTACAAACCAGAAGACTTTACAAAACCCCTAACAACTATAAATGCAAGCTGTACACAAGACCTTTTGGTGCAGAAGAAACCTGTGACTGCCTTTGCATCCCAATAGCTTGAAAGTGTCCAGAGCAAAGAACGCTACACACGTGAATTACGGGAGATGATAGGTCAACACATGAACCCCGAACCTTCTCTGGGCTTTCGTCTTCATGAGCTCCTGGTGAAATCTGCTGAGCATACCAGGGAAGGGTTGCATGATGTGAGGGAAGGAGCTAAGGTACCACTCTCTCTCTTGCCTGTTACTGCCAAATTTGTATGCTCCCTCATCCACATCCTCTCAGCATGTGCAGAGTCCTGGGCTGGGGACCGATATTGCCAGGTTGTATGATGGGACACACACACTTCTGTCACCCAGGGAAGGCTCTCAGGGCACTGACTCTGTCTTGGTGGTTCATTACACTGGACAGAGGCGACCTGAGAACCACCTGATATGTTGTCATAATGAGCATATCGACTTGTCATTGTTTGATTTTATTTATTTTTAGATGTATTTATGTTATGCTATGTATATTAGTGGTTTGCCTACATGTATGTCTGTGTGCTGTATGCATGCCTGATGCCTGTAGATGTCAGAAGGGGGCATTAGATCCCCTGGCACTGGAGTTACAGAGGGTTGTTGGGAAGCAACCCCAGGTCTTCTGCAAGAACAAGTGCTCTTAACCTCTCAGCCTTCTCTCCAGCCTCTTATTTTTTATTATATTTGTTTATTTTAAAATTAATTTTGTGTGTGCCTACATGTATGATCAGAGGACAACGTGAAGGGGTGGACTCTCTCCTTCTGCTGTCTTGGCCCCGGGGACTGAGTTCCAGGTAGTCAGGACAAGCAGCAGGTACCTGCCTGTACACACCTATCTTTCTCTTTCTTCCACTGTTCAGGGGAATGTTTGAAAGCCCAAATACAAAGAGAACGTTCTGGTTTCCCCAGACTATTTTTATGTTCAAAACTCAAACATTAAGCAGGAGATAAATCAAGACAAATAGTTTAGAAAATTGGGCTGTCCCTCCTCTTCTGAGAGTATGTAAGGAACTCAGGGGGGACCGTGTTCTAGTGAGGGCATTGTCCTCATCACCAAGCTGTTTCAGGTGGAGACAGCTCTGATTGTTGACCTTGGATTCCATGTCCGCCTCATCTACGTAATGCTCATGAGTTTCCAGAGACACGTGTTGGTGTTGACATCCTTCCTGGTCCGAGAAGTACAAATATAAAATGCAGAAAATACAGAGATCACCTGCCTGGGGCTCTTACGAACAAATATGCACACATGTGACCCAGATTGACATTTCTTTTTGTTCTCAATACCGATTAAGATATGGTGACGGACCTCATCACACACACACTCACACACGCACACACACACACACACACACACGCACACAGGAACCATGTAAGTATGTTCCCCCTGCAGCTATCCTCATGGGACCGCCACAGAGAGTCACAGCTGGAGGGTTGATGTGTGGTGGAGAGGTTGACCCTGTTTAGGTCAGTTTGGGAAGTTTTTCTGTGCTTCTAGAAGAGAGGCCACGTAAAAACACATTTATGCGGGCTCCAGGTTATGTGAGCCAAAGGAAGCCACAGATGGATGGAGACCAAAGCAAGTCCCCGCCCCCAGCCGTACCTGTGCAGATGAAGCTTGAGAGGCCTCCGTAGATGACTTCGTCGTTGTCGGGCAATATGAACGGACACCTGGTCTGCACCTCCAAACAATATTGCTTGCATGGAATCGTCTTTCTGCAGTTAAACTGTGTGACTTCAAAATACTGGGAGCAGAGCCAGGCTTTGTAGACAATCTGAAAAGAAACGAGAGAAGAATCAGCGATGTGGAGGGAATGTTACTGCTGCGTCTCTTGCTAGGGAAAGGCTCGACTGGGAGAGCATGCTTGTTTTCACACAGGTCAGGAGACAGCTCAGAGGGCGCATGGTTTACGCACTGGCCGTCTTTACGTGGGAAATAACGCAGCTATGAGTATCTGCAGTGAGAGCTAACGGTATTGGACACAGTCCCACAAGAATGTAAAGCATTTAATTGGAAGCACCCTGGATTTGAGAAGAAGCTAACATTTTCAGGATTCAGTGGTATATGAAGTAAAGACGCAGAAGCCCCCTGTTCTCTCTGCTAACTCACTGCCATGAGCAGAGAAATCCAGTGGCTTCCCCACCTCTCCCACGTCTCATACCTCGCTTGGACACTAGATGGCGCTAAGGGCTTTGCAAGGACGACCCGCAGGGGATGCAGACGCTTGTGAGCTGGTTACAGCCTGCTTTCCCCAACGCACAGAGCAACAACAACAAAAAAGATGGGTATTTGCGTTGGTGACTCACATCAACGGCACCAAAAACCTCACCCAAAGCGGAAACACTCAGCACAGATCAGACGTAATATGCTCCACTTGTTTAGAGGACAGAGGGTCCCTTCACCAGGGCCTGACCTCTGTGGGATCTATGTTTGCTAAGTATTTACGTCATTTACTAACACGTGGCTTCATTGATCTCTTTCTGTGTGGTGGCTACTGGAGGGAGTACACATTTGAAAATTCACTTTATTTTTTCTGCCATGAACTAAATCTAAATTTAAATGAAGCAGCATAGATCAGTGAAATCCGTTCCCCCCCCCCCCCGGGTCTTCAACAACAGGGGGTAAATAACACTATTAAGGCAACGTTTCGTGTATTATATTCTACCTTGAAAATGGATAGTTTAGCATTAAATGTATATCAGTGTATCTGCGTGTCAAGTTATGGCCTGTATACGTCTGCTCTTTACCCACAGAGAACAGCGTGGCATAGCCTACCTAGCCTCTCATCCATCCTTTCCCTTGCGTTGCCTGTCTGAGATAGACCCACGTTTATTCTGCCTTGAACTTATTTCCAGTTCAGATTTTTGGTTTTGCTTAAAGGAGCCAGTGAGCGAGCAACAGGAGCAGCTTTTCTCACCCTCAGAGTGAAGGGTGCAGACAGAGGAGCGCCACTTCCTACAGTGAGCTAGCCCCACCCGTGGCCAGCTTCCCTGCCCTTCAGGGCTGTGATGGACCTGAATGTTTGGATACGCCACAGACAGCTCCCACTTGGGAAAGGGCATTTCCGGTACCGAAATCAGTCAGAGAAAACCGTGTGAACAAAACAAAACAGCGAGGACAGAGAAGAAATTTTTTAGCGTCACTTGAGAGATTAAGGCAGAGGAACAGTTTTTATTTAATGAAGGAATTATCTTTTCCCCGTGCAGACATGTTTGAGGTAAAGGAGGCAACACAGGCGCGGAGGACATTTGCTAGAATCTTCCAGCATCAACCGGGAAAGAGGGAAAGATGTGCTTGGGAGAGAAGGCAATTCCGTACTCTAGCAAAAAAAAAAAAAAAAAAAAAAAGACTTGAAAAATTATAAACAGAACATGCTGGAAAGAATTTGAAGAGTGTACTGCGAAGAGTGCACTCAGGCCTGGGAATACACCACTAAGTGAACTGTATAACGGACGGGTGCCTGTAACTGTCCCTGCTCTCCCAGGGAGCTGCTGTGTGCTGACCATGTGCCTGTGACAATATGCCTGTAGCATGGTTAATACAAATCCAGAGACAGAAATTGAGGTTCAACCTGAAGATCAGAAAAGCAAAACAACCAGCCACTGGCTCTTACCTCTCTACCTCAGTCCCAAATGACAATCTTGCCTCCAGGAATCTCAGTATGTGACTGAGACTGAGAGCTGTCTCCTCCGGTTTTTATATTCATCTCCAGTGCTGGGATTAAAGGCATGCACCACTACCTCCTGGTTTCTATGGAGAACTAGTGTGGCTCCTGGGATTAAAGGTGTGTGGCACACCTGGCTGGTCTGTAAGGCTGACCAGTGAAGCTGTTTTACACTCTGAACCTCAGGCAAGCTTTATTTATTAAAATGCAAATGAAATATCACTACAAACACCTTATGTATCCTCCCTCTTTAATGTGGGGTCAAAGTGGCAAGGTATTCTGAGAGGGGCAATGAGGCACTTACATGTAGGAATAACCAATTAAAAAAAAAGACTCCTCTTTGTCATCAAAAATAATACAATCAAATTTATGTGGGCAATGGAAGATGTATCAGGCAAATTGCTAATTCCGTGCAAAGCAGTGACAATCACCTTCTTTGGGCTGACAGAGGGAAGAGCATTCTGTGACAGAGAGAGACCTGGGTCTGGCAAATGGGTCAGAGTAGGGGAAGAGTGACTGCAGCAGAGAGGAGCGGAGTAGGGCAGAGTGTGCTGGGGAC
Organism: Alexandromys fortis; assembly: GCF_014885135.2. Classification (NCBI taxonomy): domain Eukaryota; kingdom Metazoa; phylum Chordata; class Mammalia; order Rodentia; family Cricetidae; genus Alexandromys; species Alexandromys fortis. Next base: position 31,424,770 of record NW_026067909.1, on the reverse strand, counting down.
GGTGAGGGGAAAGCCCTTGACCGGTGGTGGTCGGGCGTTTTCCATATGCACACCATGCAAATTCCCTCACTCCACACTTGTAAACCAAGCTCAGAGAAATCACACCTTCTGGACACAATGCCACGGCTGATACGACAGCCAGGGGGAGTGTTTGATGGTCTTACCCCAAGCCCCACTCCACACATGAAAACCCATCACATCTACACCACGGTCATGTGAAGGTCAACATCAGCTCTTGTTACTTCATGACTGGCGTTTGGGGGCAGCACCTCTTCCAAGCGGGAACGGATGGTGTAGCCCTGGGATCCTTGGTATTCCAGAGTTCATACCTGCCTGTGCTTTATATTCAAGGCCAACCCAGATGACTTAGTGTGACCCTATCTCTAAAACACAAATAAACAAAGGAACAAAAATGAAAACGGGCCAGGGATGTGAGGCCATGCTAAGGCCCTGTTACCAAAAAAAAAAAAAAGCAAACAGAAAAAAAGGAGAAAGAAAAGGAAAAGGAAGGAGAGAAAAAGAAGAAACATGCCTCCTCTGGGGTGAGCCTTGGATGTGGAAGTCTGTTCCGCACATCTGCCGTCGTTCAGCAATATCCTTCTGCCAGGGGCACACACAGCCTTCCCCCCACCCCCCACCCACAGTGAAAGATTTAAAGTACGGCGGAGGCTCACAACATTTATGAGTTTCTGACACAAGCTTCAAACTTTATGAATTGCTGACGTGAATAATGATTTAGCTAACGAGGAAGGAACCAGAGATGTACCTGGAATTGTCTATTACCCAAATTAACAACCACCTCCAATTAAGAAGTGTATCTGTCTGGCTCTGACTCTCTAGTGCGCTTGCTCAGTTTCTCTCTCTCTCTCTCTCTCTCTCTCTCTCTCTCTCTCTCTCTCTCTTTCCCTCTCTCTCCCTCACCCCACCTTCCTATCTTTCCTTCACATGGACATAAATTCAGTTACTCCATTACCCAGCTGCAGAGTCAACTGTAGACATTTTCAACAGAGTTTGCCGAACATTTTTAGTATGCCTTTCTACACATTTATGTGTTTTAGAATATTTTCCTTACATAAACACGAATCAGTAAAATATCTGTAAGACTTATGAGTGTGTTCATTGTAAGACATGGTAAGACACACGGGCTTCCCAAGTTGGCGTGAGACTGAATGCAGTGTGTCGGTCGGTCGTTTATGAGACGCCTGGCTCGGTTGAACTGGGATTCTAGTGTTTTATGCTATGAGATAAATCATGTAAATTCTCAGTTCTGTTGCATAAACACGTAAGACGGAGAGCTTGCTTAAATTATAGAAGACGGTTTTAATGAGTTTTAGCTAAATGACCATATGAAACAATCCTGCCTCCTCCCTACCCCTCCTTCCCACCCCCACCTCCAAAGACAAGAACCATGTCTGCTGACTCACTGATGGAGTTGTACAGGGATGGTGGGTGAGGCTCACCCCCTTTCTGAATGAATGACTTAGTGAATGAATGAAACCAGGTCTGTCCTGATGAAGTTGCATGCAAAGGGGTCACGCTTACGTGGGCTAAGTTAGGCATTCCTATTCTAGGCAGGGAGATCCACTCTTTCTGGCCAGTCTTAGCCAGGGTCCTATTTTAATCCGGAAACGCATGGGCTCTGTGTCCTTTGTTGCCCCGCTTTTCAAGGCAACCGAATTAGGCTAAGCAGCAGAGCTCTGGATGAAGTGCAAGGCTGTTGCTTTGCTCAGTGATGACAGTCGTTCACACCGCTCCCCTGTGGGTGTGACTCAGCAATTTCTATAACCACCCCCATCGAGCACACATGACCACAAGTACACATATTCAGATAGTGTTCCGGATTCAGTAAAATACAGTTAATAACTCATTCAGTATGTCTTAAGTGCTCCGTCCACTTTGGGTCACAAAAGGAAGGGGCCACATTCCTGTATTTCTTCATAAATGGTGAAATTCAGAAAACATATGTTTTCAGCAGCTTAAATCCCACAACTGCCCAGGAAATCAGGGAAAAAAAATCATATAGGCATTTTAGGTAAAATGGAAAAGAAATTAAGTTATACAAATTAAGATGGATGATTAAGTTGAAAGATAGGACTTTGGAATTCTCCCTAGAATATTTCTAACAATGGGTCTTGGCTGGTTACTTTTTGGTTTTCCATTCCCCCTTTCCAATCTCATCCCTGGGAAGTTGGTAAGACATAGACATTTTCTGTTCTCCGAGGGCACAGGACGAGGAGAAAAGGGAGGGTGGTGTTCTTCAGACCTAATGCAGAAAGAGACACCTCTGGTCTTTGACTTGTACTATAAGCATGCTGAGATGCAGCCCCAGGGAGGCAGGCAGCTCTGCTTCTCCTGCAGAAGCAGAAAATTGAACATTTCTAATGCTCTCTTCTGTCTTATCCAGAACCAGATACCCATCAGATAGGCATTTTAACAACAAAAACAACAAAATGTACTGTTGAAGAACCATTATCACCACCGTGGCGGGCGTAATTATTGACAACTCTGACTGATGGGAACTGTCGTCCTTGCGAACAAGGGTCCTGGAAAACTGCAACAGGAAGCTTTGGAGCTAGGGATTCCAGACGCTTCAGAGATGAAATGTGCTCCTTCAGAAGGACAAGGCTATACCCAGTTTCAGTCTCAGAGTAAATCCCCACACAAAGTGTGCCAGACACTGACATACAACGCCGTTAAATCCAGAAAGGACTTCCACAGCTTGTACAACTTACACCAGAAAATCTGGACAGTTAGCTCTAAGAATCATCTGCTTGCAAAATGAATATTCATACCCATGATAAAGCAGGTCACTGCACAGACGAGGAACGCTCTCAGTTTTGCCTATCAGATGTGTGTTTGCAGCCCAAATTGTTTCAGCTGACCCAGAACCTGAAAAACACGTCCATACAATGTGCTAAAATGTAAAACTCGCCATTTGTCCTTGCGTTGTACGTTTTGCTTCTCTGTCAGAGTTTTTGAAATAAGCACATTAATAAATTCTTTTCAATTACAAATAATATCAAGAGTAACTGTAAACCGGGCGCAGATAAAGATCTGTGTCACGGTGCTGACAGTGGTGGGAATTGTTTTAAAATTACAGATCTGAAATGAAAAATGGGCTGACGACCAGAGGAAACTGTAGCAAGTGGGGATTATCCCCATGTAAACAAGGTAACATCCCTAACCAAGGAGGTAATTTTCCTCAAGTTTCTTTACAAAAAAGGATAAAAAAATGGACAGAATAAGCAAACATCGATTTCATATTGAAATAAGCAGATTTCAGCAACATATAAACTCAAGTGTTAATCAACTGGTAGGGAAGGGGCATCCAAGAACAAAACTGAAATATATATTATTTTTATTTATTTATTTTTAAGATCATATCCCCCTTATAAACCAGACTAGCCTTGATCTCTCAATCCTTCCTCAGTCTCCTAGGTATTAAAACTACAGATGTGTGCCAATACTCCTGGCTTTGGGATAGATTTTAAGATACCTATTTAAAATCTAAATAAAATTTAATCTTCTTACTTCTAAAGATACTGTGAACGCAATTCAAAAATCTACCATTTCCTTGAATTCTGAATGTGACCCACCTGGATAGGACATATTGTCGTTCTCGATCTCTCTCTCTCTCTCGTTCTCTCTCTCTCTTTCCACCTCCTCTCTCCCCTCCCTCATTTCTCTCTGCACATTTGGACAGATTCTCTTCCCATTGTCTTATTGCAAAGCCCCTTCTGCCTGTTTTCCTCACACATGAGCTGAAGCGGCAAACAAACAAAACTCACTGCGTGATGCACGCATGAACACATCCATTTCTCTGTCGAGGGGTAAGTACGACCCCTTCCTCGGGGATGCTCTCCTGGGCCACTGGCCTGTCAGTCAAACAATCAACAGCAGGGATGGCCTGGAGTTTCTGCTGACACACTGACTAAGCAGCAGAGAGTCAGACTGTAGGTGTCACAGGCGGGGAGCTGCTGCAGAGACCCCGAGTGGGAGTGCATGCACGTGACCTTACAATGGGGAGGAATCGTACTTGTGAAAAGGCATCTTGGTTATATCCCTGTGACTTTAAGAACCTTGTTTTTATTTCAAATCATCATGAGTCAGAAAAATCTTTTGTATTTTCCAATGTGAGCAAAACAATTGCTCGGTATCTGTTTGTTAGCCTGTGTAGCACGAGAGACCATACAAAGCTGAGAAGCCAGAATTCAATTTCCTGGCCAGACATACAGTCTAAAGACATCTGTCACTATTGAATGCTGCAATTGTAAAAATGTGCCCTCCCAAGTAACACACAAAGCATTACACCCAACATTATTCGTCCCATGTGGGGCATACGTGATGCGGACTGTATGTGGGCATTCCTGTGACATGTTGTTTCTGATTGATTGTGGCAAAACAGGTGAAAAAACAGAATGGGCTACTCAACAACATTAGAAAAACATAGGAAGCTCTTTAAGGTCACTGTTGACACTTCTGTTTTAGTTGGAGCTCAGATCCCTCTCCCTCTCCCTCTCCCTCTCCTTCCTTCCCACAGAGCATAGATACTGGGTATTTTCAATTAATTTCAGCTCAAATGTAATATTTTTCTCAGTTTCTCTTTCACAAAAGATAACAAAGCCATCTTGGTTATGCAAGTGGTACCGATGCCCTTCAGACTTGCCATGATTGGTTGAGTCTTGCACCACCGCTGACCCCTGTTCTTCTTTGATAATGGGAATGTGGAACCATATTTTCAGCCTGCCAGCTATTTTGTTTATAATGCTTTCAGACTTCTATGGAGCTCTCCATGACCTAGGTGCCTTGATCTTCATGTAGCTATGAGTGGGCTTGAATGCCGCAAGCTGCCGGCGCTTAAGGAACAACGTGTGTGAGTCCTACAGAGCATGCCTGGAAAAACCATGCTTGTAGAAATGATTGTAACAACACAGTAATGATCTCCTGTGATTTTAGATCATCTGAGCGAAGTATCTTGATAATTTCAGACACGTGTTTTTCTGAAACATCACGTCTTCAGCTCCAGGCGGTGCAGGACTGGTGATTTTCTTGTCTTGATACACAATAAAGCAGGCACTTTGAAAAGCTACCACCATTCACCCCAGGGCACTCTACTTCCTATATGGTAAGACTGACAGCAAAATGGAGAAGAAAGCACGCTGAAGAGACAGCTCCTTCTAGTAAGGGAGCCCCAGCATTTACTACCCGAATATATCACAGGAGTGTGTGTACTTGTGTTGTCTGAGAATCAGCTGGCAATGCGTACACACAACACTCTTGTGTGGACAAAATAGCCATCTACATTTTTGCAAAAGTGAGCTATAATCAAGTTTAACAAGGTTCTGCTGATGTTACGTGTTGGCAAAGCCCCATATATCAAAGTAGAAGCTCTTCTTTGTGTGTGGTACTTCACAGTATAACTAATGCCATCAGTCCTCTTGATTAACTTATTCATTTCAGCAATGTATATGGAGTCTATGCCACGAGAATATAAGTCAGGTATGTCAGCTAATAGATTGCCACCACCTATTGATTATAGCCGAATGTAAGTCTATCAGTAAATTGAGAGAAACTGTCACCGTGCGGCTTGGTCTCAACAAGGGGCAGCGACAGCTACCACCTAATACAACCTATTTGGAAAGCAAACTAAAAACATACGAAAAGGAGCATTTGAGCCTGGGGTTATGTATGTGGTTCCAACCATTTCTCGGAGATGGTTGGAACCTCCTCTAGCTCAGCGACACAAGACTGCCAAACAGCTCTGTGCCAAGGAGGTAGAAAGCTTAGGTCTTAAAGAGGTAGGGGAGTAAGAGAGAGGAAGTAAGACAAAAGGAAGTCTTGCTACACAGCAGACAGAGCCTGGGGCACTCCGTGCTTAGCTTTGCTCATGCTCCAGTCCATGAAGTGTGCTCTCTGGTCAAAAACATTCCTTCAGAAGCAGGCTGAAGGGGCTGGTGGGGATGCTAAGTTAGTGGTGCTCCTGCTGCACGCCAAGCCCGCCCCACCCGATTCCAGATATTAAGGTCGACCCTGAAAACTGATTATCTTCTCTGGCTTCATAGAAGCCATATTTCTGGATGGTTGTGTAGAATTCCCTATTATTGCTTTGCCTTCGGCTTCCAGGAGAATATTATCGGAACCAGAAAGGGCTCAGATAAAAATATAAGCCATGCTGTAGACACGCACACATCAAGAATTTTGTAATTATAACAGGCCTAAGTGAGCCTGTTTATTCTGAGCTTCATTTAAGACATTTAAGTGAGGGAATACCTTGTCTGCTGATGTAAAATCAACACCAGTCATGATGACGGGAGAGGGAGGCCCACACCTAGGGAGAAGCGCTCTGGGGAAGGCACTGTCTCCTGAGCCTTGCAGAGTTTTCACGACGTCGGTCTTTGATGAGAGAAAATTCTAGAACCCGTCTCACCCTGGGGGAGGCGCAGCACCTGCAGTATAATTGGGTACTCAAGATCTGTGTATCCTTTAAAGTGCTCTGTACAACTGCTATTGTGCATCGGGGGACGCCTTTGGCTCAGCTGCTAACCTTTTCAGAGCGGAGTTCAAGAGTGCAAGCGAGGTGTCCACCGGCGATGCCAAGTGGATAAGGGATATGAAGAAGAGCTTGTTTACCGAGAGAAGGTTGCACGCCATGCCCACGGACCAGTCATCGGCTCATCCCTGGTGCTAAATCAATTCCCCTCTCCACACCCCGGCTCAGAGCAGGGGCCATTAAGAAGCTGGCTAAGTGCTTAATTGGGTTGTGAAGGAGGTTTCTCCATTAACATTAATTAAGGTCTCTCTGGGTACAAGAAAGCTCATCCACCAGGTAGGGTTTCTGGGTTCATGTCTCTGCAAAACTATGGCTTTTTTTTTTTTTTTTTTTTTTTTTTTTTTTTTTTTGCTTGCCTAGACTCCAAAGGAAGCTTCCAACGCCTGCAAGAATCAAGGATAAAGGAACTCCTTGCTCCTGAATCAAAGTCTTGGCAAAAGGCAGCAAAGCTGTCCTTTCTCATCTCCGTTTGCCCTTGAGAAGAGATGATGGAACTGTAGAGAAACAATGTGTTGGCTGCCGCCAAATGCTGCAGGTGCCTCTTACGGGGACACCGCCGTCTATGCTCATACATGCGCTTCTGAGTGTATTAATCTTATTAAATGAAATCAAATGACATTCCTGATATTCAACCCTTTTTGACTAAAAAAAAATGGAAAGTTCATATGATTCAATATAACTCAATATAATTCAAGAAATTCTCATTTTTAAATGGAAATTAAAATGTAATCTCCTTAGAAAATATGAGGAGTGTTTTTTCCTTGCTCCTTCTTTCTGCAGGCCCTCAAACTCTAAAAGCAACTCTGCGTGCACGGGAGCAAGACATGCAACATAAGTTCATCCGTTTTATCTCTGTGAACCTGTCGGAGCAAAATGTGCAAATCTTTTGTGTATGTGAACACACGGTGATTCTGACATTGTGTTTGCCCATATGCTTCTTCGTCATCTTTTTTGACTTTCAACATATGTAAAGCAGTAGCATTATGTAGAAAAATTACAAAATTCAAGATAATAAATATTTATTGCTTCTCAAGAAAAACTGGCGAGGGAGGAATACAAAGAAGATATGACCAAGAAAATAGGGAGAGTACAGAAGGAAGAAACAGAGGGAGAGGGAGAGGGAGGGAGAGGGAAGAGAGAAAACCTGAAGTCTCCCTGCACTTCCTAATGCAGACAGCGGAAGTGCAGCAATAGCTGTGGAGAACCAGACCCAAAGCTTCGCAGGGAAGCTCGGAGAGCATTGTTTTTTGACAAGAAAGTTGATGATGTAAGGTTTATAAATGATTTTTCTCTGTTGGGGCAAATAGGGAGAATGGAAGAAAGAACACATGGTCTAAAAAACTTCCTGCCTGCTAGACAGGACACAAGTATCTTTCAATAAAAAGCTACACGTTCCTCAGTTCTCACCATATTTGAGTCATTCCCAATTTCCTTTTAATTGTTATTTAAAACATTACACGGCAAACGTACTGCAAAGCCAAACAGCCACCAGGTGGTGGCACTGTTGAGGATCCTCGTAAAAGACGCTGTCTCCCCGTCCTCCAAGCCCCCACCAGACTCCCTTTGCTGTGATAAATGAGAAAACTTGAAGTTGCTTTATTATCGGACTAGAACTAATAAGACATGGCTCAACATGGGAAGTGCCACTAGACCAAGCCATGCTCCATGCGATTTAGCTCCTGCGTCTTGTCGTCTCTAAGCCCACACCTGGTGTTCACTGAGGCCCCTTCCCAAGGCTTCTGACTGCAATAAGAAAAAGGCAAGAAATCTAGCTCTGCTCCCCTGGAAGAAGGCTTGGTTTTTTTTTTTCTGGGATTTTGAGGATCAGGTTAGTGTATTTGAAACTAAGAACCTGAAGACATGATGCCCCAGGGTGGAACCTGAAAGGTCCAGATGGTCCTCAGGACCTGTGAGATCCCACCCCAGGGGTGGCTGGGCAGCTTCCTCACCAGCTTCCATCGGGTTTTACCTCACGAAGCAGTCTAAGGCTTTTAAGTACTTCTAAATTTTCATTTTCTAATAGACGTCGGGATAGCTGGATGTCACAGAAATGTGTTAAAACTATTAGAAATGTTAGGTCCTCTCACGATAAACAAACCCCAATTAAGCCTAAATTTAAACTCTGGGGAGTGTGGACACCTGACCTGCGTGTCAGTCCCCACAAGTCAGAGCGATTTCCCCTCTGCAGTCACTATGATGTAAGCATCGGGAAACAAAGCCAAGGTAAGAAAGGGCAAGCCGCTTGGCTCACTCCTGCCAGGGGTCCTGGCAGGGCCTTGGCTTTAGAGCACTTGGGCCAGGCAGCTCAAAGCCAGGGACATATGGAGCTAATCTGTGAGGCTGCGAGGAACGCTTGTTTCTGGGAGCTGCAAGCCAAGTCCCCAGAGCCTGTCTTGGAGGACACAGAAAGTCCAAGATATCTCAAATATGAAGAGCAGGGGAGTAAAAAATGGGGTCCCGGAGGGTTTTGCTGGTTCTAAGCTTCAGGTTCTTTCACCCAGAACAATCTTGTCTCCTCATAAATCCTCACACCAGATTCTTTAGTATGTACGCATGGAATTTATTTTTTTTTTTATTTTTAGACAGGGTTTCTCTGTATCCTGGTTGTCCTGGAACTCACTGAGATCCACTTGGTTTCCACATAGTTCCTTTTTTGTTAGCTTTGAAAGGAAACTGTATATTTTGATCCAAGCATTTAGGAATCGGCAGAAAGCAAGTAAAATAGTTAAATTGACAGGGAATTACTTTTATTCTGGTTTTTGAAAGAGGACCTCAGGAAGAGCAGGGCTATTTCCTGGGTCATCGTTTCTCTAGCATGAAGATTGCACAAGCCAACAAGAATATGGGAACCCAGAAACAGAAGAAGGTAGAGCATGCCTTGGGCAACAGAGCCCAGACAAGACTCTGCCACATGGTTTAGCCCGATTTCACTGTGGACAGCAACATAAGACTGTCAATGGGAAGGAACGGAATTTGAGATTTGCTATATGAGCTATGAACTAATAACTCCAATAAAAAGTAATCTCCACAAAATCTTGAGTCAAATACTTTTCGGGTACCAAAATAGAACTCCGAGGTGGAAACACCCTCACAGATCATTACCACTAAGATTTGGGGGAACGAGGATGACAAAAATATATGTAAGCAGTTTGCTTACAGAGTTCCAAAGGTTTATTTCTGTCTGGCTGTGCTCCTGTTACATAAGCAGATCTTAGGCAGGAAGAACAGAAGCAGGATCGATAGCAGCTAAATTGAATTCAGTGCCGGTACAGCTACGGTTGCCACCCAAGGCCATGGAGCAGGAGGGGGATGGAAGGGAGGCTGCTTAGGAAACAGACGGGGGGCTCATTATTCCCAACTCTAATTACCAAGTAACAAAATCAGAGATAATTTTACCCTCTTGTATTAAAAATAATACTATTATTGAAATGGAAATACAGAATCAGACTTAATTTGGGGAACTGTTTTTCTCTCGTATCTTCCACCCGGTGCAAACCCTGAGCCCTTTGTCTATTTTCTTCTCTAAAATCTTTGTCTAAAAATTGACATTTAAGAGTGCAGCACATAATTCTTAAAGACAGAGGAAATTCAGAAGACAAAAATTTTAAAATACAGCATTTAGCCAAGTGTTCATAACTAAGAGCACACAGTAAACCTGCAAAGTAGATGTGTGAAACTTAGCCAGTTCACACCACTGTTGAAACTCCTATTAGTTCTCAGACAGAATGAGAAAGAGGGCACTCACTGGGTCCCCAGTCTGAGAAACCGGAACAGAACACACAGATTACATAATCTCGTTACTGGCTTCTACCACACAGACTTATGGTTACCGCCTAGCTCTTATTACATTATTACATGAATAATCACATTATTATACAAATTATACAAGAAATGGAAAAGCAATAGGAAGGAAGTTGCATATTGCTGAAAAATCCTTACTTTGCTTTCCAGCATTCAGTGTTTCAAATGGGAAATTAAAAGTAGAGGCCACGCTGTGTCTTAAATGGAGCCAGAACAGGGAAGGGGGAGGTTCTGTCTGTCCTTCTGTTTTTAAGAGTAATAGACTGACATTTTCTTCCACTTACTGCGCTGAACTCAAAGGTTGAGTGAGAGCTGTGGCAAGCCCCCTTCCCAAGGAAGGGCCCAGACTGCTTGTAGGGTCAGGGGCAAACAGCAGGTCCCCAGAGTCTGTGAGAAACAGCGACCTGATTATCCGTTCACAAGGTGGCATGTGCCCTTGAGATGGCAGGATTTTGTGTTCTCTGCTCTAATGAGGATGCTGTTTTTATAAACATCAAAGACAAGCTGGACAGCCAGCCCCAGTAGGCAGGATGCGAGGTTCTGCACAGCCTGGCCATCCGCTGGTCCTGTGCTGAGCCACACACAGGGTCAGGTGCAAAGGAGAATACAATGTCCCTCACTGTCCTTGACTAAGAGTCACAAGGCTGTGCCAACGCCAACAGCCACTGTAAGTGGTCTCCTCCCCTGGACCTTTGCATGGGGTTTGACGTAAACCGAGCAGGAAAGGCCATGCTGAGTTCCTTGGTTCTTGACGAGGTGTTTCCAGAGAACCGGCCTCTGACTTCGCTATTTTTGGTAATTACAGTTTGACTGATTGACAGTCAGAATCCATTACTTGGATTTCAGACAGGCAAGCTGACATGGAAATCCATGTGCTCTGCTTGTTTGAATGCTAACAAGATCTGGTAAGGTTTCCATACCCTCTTCCTCTCCTCTTCCCTGCCAACAATTCCCATTGCAAATTCATTCCGGCTTAGCCCTTCCTCTCACAGTGCAGGCCTGAGAAGACCCACCACATCTGCCTTTTGGTTCTTAGAGTCTTACAGCGCAGCTGTGCTGATCAGTTTAACCGACCAATGGACTAAGCCACTAGTTATTACATAACTTATCAGAACTCTCTATAGAGATCAGTAAAACAAGAAATGTCTGTTGTCAGGGTGCTTTCTGCTTGCTAGCTATTGTTTCCTGGAACTCGGGTGATTAGCGTCATTAATTATTTTGTTAACATATTCACCCAATCTCCTGTGCCTGAATAAGATAATTCAGGGCTGCAAACACCAACTTCTGTTTCAAGACGGAATGCATACAACATCATGTAATGCTTGTTTTTGTGATGCAGGGAAACAATTGCATGAGTTCGTCCAATCAAATGGTTCCACAAAAGGATGGCGATTACGTATGCGAAGAGTGGTTCAGAAGCATGCACAGAGCTGTTGAGTTATCGAGTGCAGATTTGGCTGACCAAAGGCAAGGACTCCTTGTAATGGTTTCTGTGTTTTGGAGTCATCTTTAGGAACTTCCTTTGCTACTGTGGAAGATGACATCACCTTCTAAAGGAAATACTCAAAAAGAACAACATGGGGTCCAAAGGGCTTGCTCCTAATCACTGTCCTTTAAAGTTGCCTGGGTACAGTTTGTAGTGGGTAGGTGGCCACCTGCTTGCACTCTGACCATCACTTTCCTTTCTGGTCAGGTCAGCAAGGAAGCAGAGTGTAAGCAGGCAGAAGTCCCCACCACTTGATGAGAGCCACTCTCCACCTGTGCAGGTCACAGTGCTCTGTCATGGGGAGAAGAGACGTTAGTGGGGACTGGAGGCTGGGTGCCATGCAGGCTTTCCTGTACTGTGAACAGTGAGGTCTTTGCTCTGCTGAGGGTTAGGTTTAAAATGCTCCAGGAGATGTGTTGGCCAATAGCCAGTCTTTTTGACATCTTTGAAGGCCCTTGGAGGTAAAAGGTTCACAGCAACATGCTTTCCTTCCTTGACAGAAATAGCAGACATTCTGGAAAGATACCTCCATTTTGAAAGTTAGAACCCAGGCTTAAAGGGGAGTGTTTCTCATCAGTGCACATCAAACAAGCAGGCCAACTGCAAACCCCCTTCTCTGCTCAGCTTTGCCATGTCTGACCAGACAATTATATTCCAGTGACAAAACAATATACAAATAAAACTTATATTTCTCTTCCCTGTTATTTTTCTCCTTTTTGCTTTTATGCAGGTCATTATTAGAGCAAAACTCCAAGTATAGACGCGATGAGGAACTTTTAGTATCAAGCTAACTCTTTCTCAATGACAGAAGTTTAGGCATTCAGTTAGGTGGCTGGAGGCAGAACTGGATTAAAAAAAAAAGCTTAGCTCTGTGGCTAATAAGTCTAAAATATACCTTCAGAATAAGGATGCTAACCAACTAAGCCTGAAGGAAAATAAAAACATCTTACAAGGGCTCAATGCCCTAACTTCTCAACTGTATTGTAATTACCTCAATTCCACCCTGAAGAGACACACACAAGAGGAAATCTCAGGAACTCTATGAACTGTACATAGTCTGAGAGCTGTCAAATTCTATACTAGACAGATAAGTAGGTGATGAGGTGCATGGGTGCATAAATTCCTGTCCCCAACTACAAACTGTGAAACACAGGTTTATTATCTCAAATCTAGAGGGTTGTGGAAGGGGTGGGTTAACGGCACAAGAAAAGGCTCATTTTTCAGAATGTTCTGGACTGTGTTCAAGAGAGTGTCTACATGTCAGGTAGATGTTCCTTGTTTGCTAAGATCACAGTTATGAAACATGGAGCCAGCATAGCACATCAATTGAAGGGTCTGACCACAGGAATTGGGAGCAAAGGAGCCTTCTAGCCAGAGAGTAAAAGAGCAACACAAAGGTTTATTGGACAAAGCACTTTCTGCAGTTAAAAACATAGCAAGGCATTTTGAGGAGAACCAGGTGACAACCAGAGGTTTGCTGATAACACCTCTTGTTTGGTGGAAATGGCCTACGATTTCCCCTAAGAAATGCAGGCTTTCTTCCATATTTAAATAGGAATCACAGAAAAATACAGCATGCTAGGAAAGGGGGGGTGGACCCTATTCAGAGATATTTTAGTGAGATGACTTGAACAGCTGTGTGGGGGATGGACTTTAATGCTGCACGATTATAGAGAGAGAAATAACATGCCGTGTTCCCACAGAGAGAGATGAAGGCCTGCAGGAGGCTGGAGGCGGTAGGGATAGGGAGGAATAGGGGGGGATGTAAATTTGCATAAGGTAAATAAACACAGGAAAAGGGACTGATTGGCTGCTGAAGGAAAAAAAGAAAAATGGAGGGTGTTACCTAGAACACTTTCCAGGGCTGGCAGAGCTAAAAACTGAGTGCCTTAAAAATAAAAGGAGTTAAATAAAATAAAATAAAATAAAATAAAATAAAATAAAAGGAGTTCACTCTCTGGGTTCTTGAAGCAGACCAGAGCCAATGTGCCGGCGTGGCACACTGTGTTGAGCAGGAGAGACTTCCCTGGCCTCTGCCTGTGACACTCAGGTTGCAGCTCTGTCCTCCAATCAGAGGTCTTCTCTGCGCGTCTCTGTCTCCATTGGCTCTTTTCCTTGTAAACGCACCAGTCATCAGGATTATATCCACCCTAGGCACCACCCTGATTTGATTACAAGTTCCAAGATCCTGTGCCCAAACAAGATCACATCACAGACTCTGAGGATGTGGGCTGAAGTGGATCTTTTGGGAAACACACTTCAACAAATTCCTAATTTGAAAAGATCAGTGTGACGTTTATTATAAGAAAACACTTGCAACTCGGGATGAGAAAGGACCCAACAGTGGTACCAGCTGAGGGCCATATGTCCACACACAGAAGCCCCTGTGGGACACTTTGCAATTACACCACAACAGATTCTTCTACTTCCTCAGACCTTTCTGCTTATGACTGGCAGAAATCTAGTTTCCCCCCATGGGCTCTGTGGGCTCTGGGTTCATATTTGCATTTCAACCCCCCTTCCTTTCCCACCTGCCCACATTGCCTTGTACGTTACTTCAATATTAGTATATTATAGTCATTTAATATACTAACTGTTGCAGTGGGCCCTTTAGATGATCAGCTATTAAAACCACTAGCCAAATTTATTCAATTAGTATAATCTATTATAAAGTCAGAATGAAGTTGTGGGTTTTAATGGTTCAGGCAAGGAATAGATACATTTCTTACAGAAATAGCTTGAAGATTCGTTTCTGAGTGATGGTTTGTTAGGAACCAGGGCAGAAAAGACATAGACCTCATAGAAGAATTTAATTTTTGCAGAGAAACAAAAGGATAGAAATAGGCTTCTACCTTGATGCTGAAAAACAAAACATAATTAATCGGGGATTTCACCGTATTTTAATGATGCCAACCTGACTTCCTCAGTTGAATTAGATTCTAAGTCTCTGCTTTGAGTCCTTTTTCCCTCCATACAGCTATGGTTATTTTTCTAAAACTGTTTCCGTTGTTGACACTCTCCTGTGTGGGGCACAAACGTACAAGCAACTAAAGCGGAGAGAGCTGCACCGTCACACAGAGCCAGGTCAGAAATCTGGGTTTCTGTCTGCAGGCTGTGGGTTTTGACATCTATCCCTTCACTATTAAAGGCATTTGCTTCACCTGTTTGGACTTTGCTGCTCCCAACACAAACTCAGTATTTCCCCTGCTGCCTCGGCAGTAGGCAGCCTTCCTCCTCCGATGCTCTGATGACTGAAGGGTACCTTAGTCAAATGCCTGGTAAAACCCACAGGAACAGCCAACATCTTTGAAAAGACAGGAAGACCAGCTGACTTGCAAAAGCCCACACTATCTCCACCGATCAACACAGTTCTTTAACAGAGGGCGGTACGAAAGAGAAGACCCTGGAAGACTTAGGTGCTTCTTTGGAGTTTTTTGTAAAGCCATTAACAGCAGTAATCAGAAATATCTTGAGTCCCACATGGCCACTGTGAGTGAGGTAACTGCAAACGTGTTGTATGCTCAGCCTTCTGTGCCTCAGTTTATCCCACGTAGAAAAATAAAATTGGACACTGGTGGTATGTGGCCCATTGTGGTTGTGACGACATCCTTGTGAATACAGGCCAAGTTCTCACAACAGTACTTGGGACACGCTAGCTGTCTGCACTCTGGGGGCTCTGAAAGCAACCCTCAATTCACTCTGTCATTTTCCCCTCTAAAGATCATGGTGAATGGCCAACAGGGATTTGGTGGAGAGGTTCTCTTCCTCCTGGGAGACACATCAGACTTGGAAGCCTTCCCAGCTAACGAGCAGCAAAGTCCATGGGGAGAGGAGCACCTTGGCTCTGGGAGGGAAGGGCTTGCTGGTGCTAGAAGGTGAGAATTATTTTCCTGTTAGCTCCTTCCCACTGTGAAAAGTAGCAACCACAGTTCTCCAAATTTTCACCCCTTCATTTGAACAAAACATGAATATGACGTGTCCACTCACCCTTCCTTTTAACAATGACTCAAAATAGTTTAGAGCCCACTTCCTAGCTCACATTTGCTGCACAGAAAAGCAAGTAACCTTCGCTTTGAAAATGGTCGTCTTCTGTCATTCTGAGCCTGGAGTGCCTGTCTCTCCCCTCCCTCCTGCTTCCTTTCCATGTGCTGTAAAAGGCCAGTGTCCTCCGCAGTGGCCACAGCACAGGGAGGTGACCTCTTGCTGGGAAGGTCATTCCCTCACTCTCTTCCATGCCCTACACCAGGTGAGCACCCAGCAGGTGCTGTCAGGATGTGACAATCTGGAAGAAGAAACCGGAGACAGGGCAGAACAGGGAGGCATATCTGGGACAGGTCTTTCATTTTCTCCCGTCAGAGAACGAAGGAACCCATTGACCTATTCTTGTGGTAAACGTCTTTTCTTACGTAATATTTGAAAAAAAATATTGTGACTGATACATTTTGAACTAATTTATGTTTATTTTAATTAGCCAAGTAACATTAATTAACACGGAGTTTATAAGTAATTCATAGTGATAGCTGTAGGCACATTATCTGTGGCTCCCTGTTTACCCGAAGATTCACTCTGCAGGGGGGCATGATAAATAGAAACAAGACCATGGAAAGAAGAATTCATTTACAGCCCCTGCCTCTCTTCTGGTGGGAAGGTACCAAAATTATGTGAAATCTCTGGGTTTTTATTTCACAATGGGCTATATATGTGGTATCTTGAGCAAATAGACCAACACTGCTACTTGGCAATCCTCTCTCAGAGGACATAAAAAACGCCACCAGGACCCTTCCATGGTCCACCACTGTAGACGTAGGCCAAGCCATCAGAGCTCTCAACCACTGCTCTCCCAGTCTGGACCTCAGACAGCCATCTTACAGCAGATGATAGTATGACCTAAATGGCACCCCTGACTCTGCTCTGTCACACCCTCCACTGCTTCTTTTTCTGGTGCACACCATCTGTCCAATGGCTGCCCTCTGGAGGCTCATGTGATCTCCCCCCACCAGTGTCCCCTGCTCTCTGTGGTCCATGTTCTAAAGAAGCAGAGATCTTTCTGCATCTTACACATCACTTATGTTAGAACAGCATGCCATTCCCATCCACCCATCTCCCTATTCATACATTAACTTAAAAAACAATACCTCAGAGAGAGCATGCTGTCCCCAGAGTGGACAACCGGTTTTAGCGTGGGCATGGTCCCGTTGTCCCCTGTCATAGCCCTATTGCTTTGCTTGGTGGAACCAACCACACTGGAGGCCATTGAGGTCCTGTGTTTGACTCCTCATGATTTCTCCTGCAACCCTGGTGTGGGAGCTCCTTCTGTCTGTGTGTTGCTTTTCTTGATTAATGAGTAAAGAAACTGCCTTGGCCTGTTGATAGGGCAGAACTTAGGTAGGCTAGGGCATCTTCAAAATTCACCTGACCGTTTCGTTTAGCTTCCATATGTGCTAAGAGTTACATCTGGCATTCCCTGGCAAACAGCAGGTAGCAGGCACGTAGGCTTGTTTTTCCCGTGCCTTATTTAGCTAGGATATAATGTCCTACCTAACAAAGGGCAGTTAGTGTTTTCTTCTGTGAAACCTTGCCATTCTTTTCAATTTAACATTATTTTGAATTTATGAAGCATGCTCAATTAACAGCTAGAGGTAGGCTCATTAATTTTGAGGTACCCAAATCAAAAATCTGCATCAGACATATCAACGTGTAATAATGATGCTCCTTGCTGTAGCTTTGAAACTTGAAGAGGCTCTCTAAAGTCTAGCATGTTTTTAGAAAGCATTTGTTAAATAAAAATAACTGTATCTTCACCTAAGTGGCTTATGTAAAGAAAAACATGGTTTTCCTGTGGCTCAGGGGCAAGATACAAATCACCATCTTAAAGATTTCTTTCCACCGTGATTTTAGTTGACAGTGAAGAAAATACAGATTAAAGTTCTATTTCATTACACTGTATAAGTAAACACAAAAGAAGTTCTTGCACCCCCATTGTCCTGTGGTCTACATTTAGACGCAGTTCAGATCATGAGTAAGTTTGCTTTCCACAGTTCCATTTTAATAATGGCTTTGTATAAGAGATAAAGTAAGTTCTCACGATGTTGTTTTATAAACTGGTAGAGCCTGCACAGGCACGCACAAGCTGTTCTTCCCCTCTTTGTTTCTTTATTCCAAAGACGGACATCAGATCAAGTAGGTGGTGGTGGGTAGCTGCCTGCCAATCACTCCTCCAGGAAGAAGTCTTTTTTGATAACAATGTCTCCAAAAGTAATTCCTGTCCCAAAATTTCAAACAGGAGATTTATTTCTTCGACATGGAGCACATTTGAAAGCACCTCTGTTGTTTGGACATAGGTCCCTCCTATGTGGATGACACCCACCCTCCCTCATTTATATTTGATTTCGTTGGTCTCCTGCTCTACCTGCCCATCTGGAAATACAGGTCTTCCTAGATGAGCAAGCATGGCCTGGGACTTAAACTCAACAAAGCGAAGGCAGGTGTACCCACCTCCTCCTTAAACCATTTCACCCTGGCTATACCATTTTCCTGAAGCATCTGCACTCCTGTCTCCCGTGCAAAGGGCAGTGCAGGGTATGTCTGGAACCAGAAGCATTCTGCGGGTATAGTTCTGATATGTCTAGTGAGCAATACACACTGCCATCTTGTAAATCTTCCTTACAAGGCAATAGATGCCCTGTTTTACTATGCCAGTGCCATGAAGCTGTGTCCTAGGCTGTGATTTTATGACATATAAGCTTCTCTTATTATTAAATAATATCATGGCAGAGGAATGCAGGGTATTTCTACCCTTTCATCATTTTTTTGACTCTTCAATTTGAAGAATAAAAAAATTAAATTTAATCCTTTTTTTTTTAAGAGCAGGCTGTCAGGTTGCATGCAATTGTCCTGAGATAAAAGATCAAAGTTGTTCCTCTCCCTGACTTGTCCAACCCTCTGCTTAGCATGCAGTCCCTCCATGGAAGACTATGACCTATGACCACTCGAACTAAAGCTCCAGGTGACTTTCCAGAGTCTTTTACTGCTGGCAACACAGAAGGATGTATGACCGCTTACATAAAAATGTATCGCTTGTATCTACTCGTAAAGAAACCTGCCACACTAAACACGGCTCAAGATGACAAATGACCTAACGTCCTGCTTGGATGCAGACACGGAAATGAGGGTTTCCTTTTTCCAGGACCTTTGTCCCCAGTGTCACGAGCCATGAATGAAATGATACCACACAACCTGAGAAACACATCCCGCCACACACAAAGGACTCTCCAGCAGAGGAGTCTTCCTCCAGGAACTCTAGAGTTCTACAGCCTTGGGCAAACAGTTTATTTCTCGTTTGTAGTAATTTACTCAGAGTTATAACTGAACACTTTCTAGCCAGGGGAATAACATCGCCTCACTTAATTTAATTTTTTAATTAGTTTGGCCTTTTTATTTGCTTGGATTAACATGAAAGAGAAAAAAATGGAATAATTGGAAATGTTACAGAAAAAAAATCTGTTTACCACGCAGGATGTAGTTCATGGGCAGAGCACTTGCCTTGCATACAAGATGACCTGGGTTCATTTCCCAAGATGGCGTTGTAAATTATCAGTTAATTAACTAATTCATCATCTACTGGCTGACACGTGTGAGATAGTATGCGAGTCATTAGGAACATGGCTATCGTCTCATGTGATAGCAACAGAGACAGATTTTAAGGACAGCAAGGAAAATTCTGTTTGGCTTAAAATAATATCAGTTCCCAGCACCCACATGGCTGCTCACACCTGTCTGTAACTCCAGTTCCAGGGCTTGACCCTTGGCACAGACAAATACTTGGCCAAAACACCAACGGACATAATGTATTAACTAGCATAATCAACTAATGTAAGATTCCTGGAACAGAGTGAAAGAAAACCCACTTAGTGTATTATCTTGTTCAGTGTGGATAATCTACCGTCTTGATGAAACAAACACTCCAACGTGAGATCGGTCTGTGTGGAAACCAGCGGTGCAGCCAATTGCTAAAGCCCAAACGTACACACACACACACACACACACACACAACACACACATACACACACACACATACACCACACACACCACACACATACACACACCACACACATACACACACACACCACACACACATACACACACACCACACACACACACCACACACACACACAACACACATACACACACAAATACAGAAAGCACCTTTGAGAGAACTTTGATAAAATAATGTTTAACATAAAAAATGAAAAAAACTCTCAAATACTAGGCAAAAAGGGTATTATTATACATGAGGTAAACGCACGCTGAGCTTACACCCATGTGAAGGAGCTTTTGGTCTCTTAGGGTGCTTGGGGGATATCTGTATTGGGACTGGGAGGGAATTCAATTAATTCAATGTAGGAAGCAAAAAGCAATGATCAGGAATAAGATTAGAATAGAACAAGGGAGGCACGGATATTAAATGACTTTGGGGCTTCGGATGCACAGAGGCAGAATGGAGAAACAAACAACAGACCGCCCCCGCCCTCCACGCCCCTCCGCGCCCCGCCCCCTGTCCGTCCCCCGCCCTATCTCCCCACCCCCCGCGCCCCGCACCATCTTCTCTCTGACTTCTAGACAAATGCTGAGCTGTATTTTGTGAAATGTGAAATACACCATGCCAGGACTCTTGGGTTCTCGTCTGCGCATAAGACAGGCTTAGAGAGGAAAGGGGTAACAGAGGACCATTGCTATCAAGCATCTTGAGTCTCCATCCACAGGACAGCTGTACCCACCCCTGAAAACACATGCTTCCTGTGAGCATGATTCGAGATTGCGGCTGTGCCTGCCAACCGTTTGCAGCCGCCATGCATGGGAAAGGGCAGCCCCTCTAAATGGAAAACGAAAAGAGACAGGAGACTTAAAATGCAGCTCTTCAAGGGGTGGGATTGCTGTCAGAGAACAAAAAAACAGGGCAGGGGGGGTCAACGCAAGAGTTCAGGGAAAACGGGAAGAAAATATTTTGTGTGTTTTTACTGTATAGTACCCAGGTGCTGTCTGGGGTGAGAAGAGCAGGCTCAGAAGTCAGCCACAAGCTATATTTCCACAGAGCACTCTCTGGCTTAGTTATCCAAATGATTCGCACTTACTCAGGGACTGCAGGATGCTCTTTCATGAAAGTAGAGTATTTACAAGCAAGTCAAGACCCCAAATTCCCTGTGGCCTAAAGACTTCCAGAGAACTTCTCAGTCAATAAAACTTCTGTCTCTTCTCTTTTTTTTTCTTTATTTCTTTTTTTTTTCTCCTGGAGCTGCCTCCCACCCTGGATGGTACCTACTCATGTCCGTGTTTAACTTTAAACTATGTTAGAGTGAGATTCCAGGTCCTTGGTTGTACCAGGCCTGTTGCAAGTTCTCCTTCGTCCATTGGCCACCACACGTGTAGAGCGTTACCAGCCCAGAGCGCACTCTATTGTCGTTGCTGTCCCAGTTCAATCAAAGAGCCTGGTAATACTGGGCATTCTGCACACACAGGTTAAAGCACAGCCTTCTGTTGTCACAATATAGAGCACTCAGGTTTTAAACAAGTTAAATTTATGCTAACTCATGTGACTAAAGACCCTGAATACAGGATTTCCTTAGTTCCGAAAGGCTAATTTCAGATGACGATGATAAAACAAAGGTATATATGATATAACATAGGTATATGTTTTGTTTCACGCTTTAAACACTACAGGTTGCAAGCAGAAACTTCAGAACACTTCCTGGCCCACAACGTTTTATTACTACATATAAGGAGAATAATACTTCTGTGCTACTCAAAACTGCCAGTTAAGGCAAACCCTTTTTATTCTAGTTGTTATCAAAGCAATGCTTTTCTTTGAGATGTTTTAATTTATTTTTTTTTATTTTTTGAGACTTTAATACATAAGTCACGCAGTGGCATAATTTTCCCTCTTCCTCCTCCCCACAAAGTTCCCGCTGTGCTCTCTAACTGCCTCTCTCGCTCATGACCTCTTTTTCTTCAGTTTTCATTTTAAGAACAGAGGTCATTTCACTCTGTCACAAGCTTATAGTGGGTGGTTATGAGGGCTTATCAAGAATCTTATTCTTTCATGAAAGACTTTATCTACAGGAGTGTGTGTGTGGAGTGGGGGGAGCTATGTTATCTAAAATGTCATTCTCCAGATCTCCAAATGGCTTCTCAACTCTGGCCAACACATATGTATGTATAATAACATGGCGGGTTGTTTGACTCTAACGGACACAACAGCTTTGTGGAGTCAAAGACCTTGAGTCTAACTAAATTATGTTTGCTAATTACTCATAGCGCCTTTCGTTCGCGTGTGGACAGACGATCCATCATGCTGTCAATGGGATTCTTTTCAAGGACACTAGGTCAGCTGCTGTCAATCACCATTTCCTAACCTTACGTGCTTGTGAGACTTTCTTGAGCAGATGTTTACGGTGATGCAGTACCTTCCCAGTGAGTACCACCGGGAAGATCCACTGAAGGTGGGATTGGGACACTGGCCTTTTACTCCAGGTCCTTTAGGAAGTAGGATGCACCATCAGGGCTGGGCGATTTCCCCTGCAACTGGGGCGATGCATCTAGTAAAGCTAATGGAAGATTTTTTTCTCCCATGAACTACTGGAGGACTCACAGCCTTCACCACAGGTGGATAATGACATCAGTTTCTACCTCACACCACTTCTAGCAGATGACAGCCAGGGGACCTGACCTGCAATAAAGCTGAGGAGCTTTAATGGGACTGCAAAGAGATCTTCAGCTTGAAGGAAGAGGAACACGCAGTTTATCACGTGGGGTCGCAGAGGTGTGAGGCACGTGGACGGAGTACCGCTGCGGTTGGAGTCTCTTGCACTGTGGCACAGGAGAAACACTTCCATGCATGCGCAATTGGGAGCTTCACTTGTGGGCTTGGAGAGAGAGAGATTGCATCTGCTCCCCCAAAGGATAGTGCATGGAAGGCTACATTCTGATCTCCATGAGTGGACTAATTATTTTACTGTATGTTTTCCAAAAGTAGCGTCAAAGAACTATAAACAGACTGTGTAAATAAAGGCAAAGGGAGACATGGGGTCTATAGAAGAGTATTGGTCACCTCAGGCTCTCTTTAAAAAGAACCTAAGGCTCTTGAGTATTAAGAGCCCTGAGCAAAGCCTAAGACGGAGAAGAGCTTGGCTGGGTGGAGAAAAGGCATGTTGCGCCCAGAGGGGTCCAGGGAGTAGTGGAGCCACAGTCTGCCCCGCTGGGTACCAGAAGCTAAATTTTTTTTTCTATTTATGAGCAGACATGTTCTCTAAAAGGCCATCATAAATCACACACTTAAATTCCATTCAAATTTAAAAATAGTTGAGTTGGTTTATACCTAGAAGAAACCTTCGAACGGAGTCTCTTGTTTTCTTCTTCCTGGGCCTTCTCTCTTTTTCTCAATTTTTCCTCTGTACTTGAGAAGTTTTCTGACTTCCATTTACCCAGGGGCAGCTTCAGCTTGGGGGCACTGAAGCACAGCCACTTAGTCAGACAGCCAGCAGGCTCTCTCCAGATGGATCTGCCCATAAATCAAAAGTGACACTGTGTGACAGACCATAGTTCTTGGCTTGCAGGCAACAGTGGAGTGGTTTTTTTTTTCTTTCCTTTTTTTTTTTATAAAGATACCTGTGCCCTGGGGCTACCCCCAAGATTCTCACCCTATTCTCTCTAGTAAGGCCCTGAAGAGCCCAAGGGCCAGAAGAACCTCCTCAGCCCTTTCCCGCATCTGTCCAGCACTTGTGAGGTGTGCTGGCGTCTGCTATCAAGGCTTCTTCATCCTACAACAGCATTACTCTCTCCATCAGGCCTCAGCTGCTCAGACACGGGGACTTCAGCTTGTCTCCAGTCCTTCCTCTGCCTCAGCACCCAGATGCTTTCTTTATGCATATTCCTCTCCAGACATGGGGTCAGGGTAGGCACTGGGATGATTCAGATCCTTACTGATTCAAAGCTTCTGCGTGGACTCCCCCCTCCCCTCCCCATTTCCCCATGGGCCCTTCCTGCACTTCTCAGACCTGGCTAAAGGCGTCCTGCACAGGGCTTTCTCTCAGAGTCACACTGGATCTCTCTCAGGCAGGCAACTCATCACATCAGGTCCCCCACCTCTGCTTTCATTTCTACAGTGTCTCCTTCTGCAGATGTGAGTGACAAGATTAGAAAAGCCAGTGGGCTCCAAGTAATACACAAAGGTATGGTGGTGACCGGACAAATTAACAACCACCAAGGGTCAGTGACATGGATACGGACTGTTAGACATCCCCATTTCAAGTTCACGGTGGTCTTGTAGGCGGGATGCCACTTCCATCCTTACTTTGTGGGTCAGAGATGGGAAACATGAAGCTACCAAGGTGGCACAGATGGATGGAGCAGAGCCAACATCTGGATTCATATGGGTAGCCCTGTAGCTGCTGAAGAGCTTTTAGTTTGATCTAAGACTCAAACCGGCTCTTGAAGATTAGGTGAAGAGAGGAGACAGAACTAGAAATCATGGAAGCTTTCAGAGACTGGGGTGGACATGGAACAGAAAAATATTTAAAAGGAACAATGAAAATATGTAGACCATAGCATAAACTTTATTATGAGGGTTGTGATTAGCGGCTTCTAGGGTCACTCATACAACTGCAAGACTCATAGCTGCTTACAGAGAGGTGACCTCCTGTGGGGTAGCCTGAGCTAACACAGAGAAAACACTAAAGAAGTGTCAGCACACCCAACCTAAGAGGACCTCTGCTGATTCTGGTTGGCGTACTCCCGGCACCTCTATTATTCCTGATTTTATCCCTATCAACTAACCTAGGGTTGAGAGAAGCATTGTAAATCAAGCTAATACTATAATTACAATCATTATTAGCCTATTGCCTTAGAGCACAAAAAATACTCAGTCTCATTATCCTGACTCATGGTGGTGGGTGATAAATATTATTTGGCATATTGAAAAGTCACATTATGTCATGACTCCTTTTCAGAATTATTTTAAAAATTTAAGATTGAGCTCAGAATGTATTCAGGGTAATCTTAATTTTCTTAATCATTGAAACGTCAAAACTTTTTCCTATGGTCTGCCTCATGGGAAGAAATTGTAGGTAGTTCATGGGAAGCATCTGACCTTTTTGTTCACAAACCAGAAATTCTTATTTTAAGGACAAAGAAAAAGGGCAGA
The DNA here is from genome assembly GCF_014885135.2 of Alexandromys fortis. Lineage (NCBI taxonomy): Eukaryota > Metazoa > Chordata > Mammalia > Rodentia > Cricetidae > Alexandromys > Alexandromys fortis. Next base: position 31,399,738 of record NW_026067909.1, on the reverse strand, counting down.
GGTCTTGAAGATTGCCGATTCTCCTGTAGAGTGGCGTACGTTAAAGGAAGCAGAGCCAGGCCGACATGCAGCCCGTTCCTTCTGGTTTGCAGACAGAAAGCTCAACGAATCTGTGAGCATGTGGAGAAGGGTCATCAAGAATTTACAAATGTTAACATTCATCAAGTTCTCGGCTCGGCAAGGGCAAGCACAGGCATTGCGCACATCACCTTACTGAACTAAAGGAGAGAGAGAGATAAGCCCCAGCTGCACCTGACTGCAGATGCAATGAGACCAGCCACCATAAGCTTTCCTCACAATGCCTTCCCCACACTGATGAACTAACCAACAAGCTCCGAGTCAAAAACAACCTTTCTTCTTTAAGCTGCTTTTATCAGATACTTTGTCGAATAAACAAGAAAAAATAATGAAAACAGAAATAGAGATAAATCACCCTGTTTCTTGCTTCTTACTCATTATTCTGTGTTTATGGTCACCACAGCCCTCGTGGAGCACATTGAATATTTCCATATGATGTGTCTCCTACAGCTGCCTGGTGCTATATCAGAAATCAGTCATTATGGGCGGCATATCTAGCTTGGAAAGTCAGCAAACAATGTAAGCAAAGGTTTGGCATTGTTTTGTTGACTCCCCGGTCTTAAGAATGGACTAGAGGAAACGTTACTAAGTTACAGTTAACTAAATCTGCCTTCTGTGTGTCAGTGCTGCCTGGTGAGACACAGTGGTTACAGAAATCCTCCAGCATTTGAGCAACAGTACCCTGCAATTCATTAAAACAATGTTTCCGTGGCTGAGCAACTGCACCTCCTTCTAGCTGGTGCCACTCCATCTCCAGCGAGTTTTTCTCTTGGAAAACAAGACTTCTTTCCCACGGGTAGACATTATTTGCTTAGTCAAAAAGACTCAAGGATGGAATATGTATGAGCACAGAATATCCCCAGAGTCTGGCTTCATCTCTATCTTTGATTATATACATCCACGTCAACTCTACTCTTCCAGCGCTAGGGAGCAGTCAAAATTCAAGCCTGTGTTAATTAGAGGTATCCACAGAACTGGGACTCGGTCGGTAAGGAGGTCCCAATGTGGGGTGACGACTTAAGAAAAACACTGCTGTCTATGGTCACCTAGTACTTCTATAAGCAGCCCCTATTTTACTTTTTTTTTGTATCAACTTAAAGATCATAGCTTTGGGTGTTGAAAATTCAAAATTAGCTGAGCATATCTGTTTGGTTTCTGGGGAGAGTGTGTGATAGGTAGCTGTATAATGGGAACCCACCAAGGGAGATCATATAGGAAGGAGAAACAGGAACAGAGAGCCGAGGGTCCTGAAGCCTGAGGCGTCAGCTTACTCTCTCAACTCCTGGCTCTTGGCAAAGCAGCTACAGCATGTACTAACAGAACATCATCCCCCTTTGGACAGAATTCTCAATACTCCCCATGGCCCTACCCATGGAAGACCCTACAGTCTCAGCATTGCTGCATTTATGACTAAGCCACCAACACAGGAACTCACAGGGTCAAGCCGTCTCCAATCCAAAGCAACATTCTTTAAATTATTGACATATGGGTACGTGCGTGTGTGCACATGCATGCCCAGTTCTTCCTTGCAAGTCCCCTGCTCATCTTTTAACAGTAAGCCACAGCATTCGTTGTGGCTGGACTTCTCCATAATTATCACAGTCGCCTCTCACAGAGCACATGATCTTCAACCAGTAATAGGAATCCAAAATGCTCATCCATACATCATGTTCTTGAGGGGCATCAGAGCAAGTCCTGCAGCAGGCTGGAGGTTCCGGGTGGGTGCGTCAATCCTCCCCCGTTCCTTTTTTCTGAGACGAATTCTTGGGGAAAGCACTGAAGTAGTTAATACAAGACCTCAGAGAATCAGAGATGGGTTTCCCTTTGCTTCTGAGGGGCTGCAGCAGGGAGCTCTGTCATGGGTAAGGAGGTCAGAGACCTACTCTGGCTACATGCTGCCCCAGGTGGTTCAATGTCTGGACTGCTACTCCTCCCTCGACAGCATAAAAAGTCATATTTAGTTGGAGGCGGTGCATTTGTATTTCAAGCAAAACAAAAATGTTTGTTTCTGTTTTTACAGTGTAGGACTCTGTTTGCCTGCACACACTGGAAGCCAGCATGAAACAAAACATTTTGCATTCACCACGCGGCTGATCCGTTTGCCTAAAGATGGAGCTGGAAGAGAGCCTGCAGGTCTAAAGGTCATAACTGTTTAGCATTCTACAGTGCTGAAACGTAATTAGCATAGAAGCAAAGCTGCAGGCTGATCTCATAAGGGGATCTTTATCACAGCTAATGGCATGCCTGTGGTGAGCTCTCGGGATCGTGCTGGAGCAGACATGCTTGCATGATCTTGGCTTCCTAGAGACAGAGACGCTTCCAGCACGAACAGGAAGTGGTCTACAGTCTTACTGCCTTCAAGACATCACAGACAGAACACTGTGCTACACTGACCAAATGAATTCCCCAAAGCAAGGGGGGCCACAATGATGGTCAGTCTATGAGGGGACCACACTGGTGAAGGATTAAAAAGCGACATCACAGAGAGACAGCTCTAGGACACCTTGCCAACACATGAAGGGTGTTCAAAGTGAAGAGGAATGTGTGTGCCTCCAGATAACAACAACCTAAAAGAGACCACCTGGGACCTTCCCAGAGTTCACATTCTGCTCGAAAGTGAAAGGGGGAACTCCGGGCATGTTCTCTGAAGCCGTCTTGACTTCTGCCCTTCTTGTCTGCATCTGTAAAGGAGTTTAGCAGAAACCAGGTTACCATTTCATGGAGGCCTCCAAGACTTGAGAGATGAACCAGAAATGTGGTCCTTTTCATATACTAGGTCGGCTACTATATAAAACCTTGCTCAGATGTTAGGTTGCAGAAAAGACTTTAGTGAGAGAGGGTATTCCAGCTCATGTCACCGGAAAGCTGATGAAACGAAAGAGTGGAAGACTGAAGTGCACAAAACACACAGAGAGGTTGGAGGGGTTCGGAATGGGGAGAGAAATACAAGGCCATGGTGAAACGGGCATGGTCAAGTCATACACTGCAAAAGCCAATGCTGAGAACCAGAGATATGAGGCTATAAGGAGTAGCAATACAAGATTAAGATAGGGTAACAGGGACAGGAGAGATGGCCAGTGGTTAAGGGCTCATACCACTGTGGCAAAGGGGCTGAGTGTAGTTCCCAGCACCCACTTTTTGTGGCTCACAACTGCCTGTAGCTCCAGCTGTATGGGATACGATGCTCCCCTCACAGCCTCCACAGGTGCCTGCACTTACAAGGGCATGCTCGCCTACCCTACGCCTAATTTAAAAACAGAGAGAGAGAGAGAGAGAGAGAGAGAGAGAGAGAGAGAGGGAGGGAGGGAGGGAGGGAGGGAGGGAGAGAGAGAGAGAGAGAGAGAGGGAGAGAGAGAGAGAAAGCAGCAAGACGTCCCTGACCTAATGCACAGTGGGATGGACCTTATTCAAAAGCTGGTTATACCTCTGCCCTCTGCTTGCAGATGACCCCTGAATGCCAGGCTCTGGAGGAATGATTCAGCATGGCTGCCTTTTAAATGAGACCTTTCCTTATAAAAAGGATGGCATTGTATACAAAAGGAAATTGTTTCCCTTGGGCTGTAGCAACCCTGAGGGATCATCCACATCAGAGAAAAGGGTGCACCACAGCCCACGTCTTTGCTGCTTAGGCATATTATTTTCTCCACATGCTGGCAAGCTTTCCATGCAAAAGCCTCTGCCGTCCCCTTCTGTGCAATGCACCTTAGAAAGGGGGACTCAAGTTGCTTTCTCTTCTTTTTTTGTGTGTGTCATCACTGCCTCCTCCTCACCTTCAAGCCTGGAACCCCAGGGATGTCTGTCTGTCACTGAAGCATCGGACATACCACCTCCTTCAGTTCTGATTTGGAAGCACTGGCTTTTCTGGGTCGGAAATTGGTAAAATTGGAAACATTACTCATCGTACCTGCATCTTGCATATCCTGTGTCCTAACCCTATCTGTTACTGCGCTCGACAGGCTAGGAGCAGTACTGCTGGGCTAAGGGGAGGAGTGGGCAGGGCTCCTCTCCCAGCCTTTGCCAAGACTTAAGTGACCACAAGAAAATAATGAGCAAACCACACGACAAAAACTAAAGGCTGCTGAGGGGACTCAAGGAAATACCACCGAAAGTAGAAACTCATTGTGGAATTTGCTGCTGTCAATTGGCTTATATTTTTCAAGGTAGATAAGCTGTATGACACAGACTATGTTCTTAGCAATAACTGATTAATTTATTTTTGTATCTGTACTAGTTTCCATTTTGTTGCTGTGATAAATTACTGAACAAAATGTAACCCAAGTCAGAAAGGGTTATTTGAGCTCACAATTACAGGTTACAGACCACAAAAATGGGGACATCAGGGAACTGAAAACAGCTGGTTACATCACATTCATACTCAAAAGCAGAGAGAAATTAGTGCATTTATGCCAGGGTTCACCTAGATCTCTCTCTCTCTCTCTCTCTCTCTCTCTCTCTCTCTCTCTCTCTCTCTCTCTCTCTCTCTC